>NW_015971581.1:646063-907821 GCF_000835475.1 Cladophialophora bantiana CBS 173.52
TTCTCTTTCTCTTTCTCTTTCTCTTTCTCTTTCTCTTTCTCTTTCTCTTTCTCTTTCTCTTTCTCTTTCTCTTTCTCTTTCTCTTTCTCTTTCCCTTTCCTGTCGTGCCGCGCCCGTGGTGGTCCCGATTAGAGTGCCTGGGTCGCAGTGTCGGCGCATATTGGTCACAGCTACCGCTGCCAGGTGCAGTGAGATATTGTAAAAAGCGTGCAGCTCACGGTAACGGCTGCGACGGCGAGGTGCGGAGGACCCGTCACAAGAGGATTCCGTATCTGCGTCGTAGTTGGCGTCGGTATTAGTATCATTTTGCTTCGATTTTTTCCCTCCTGGCTTCTCTGAATAAGTCACCGCTCTCTTATCGCCGGTCTTGTCTATTTTCGAGACGTTGTCTTTACTCTCCTCACTCTCGTCCTCGGTGTCTAGATCCTCTTCGTCTTTCTCCCCTTTCTTTTCCCTCTTATCCTCTCCTCCTTGACCACCACCGTTGCTGAAAATTCTGTCTTCGTGGCAATGTTGTGAATCATTGCCAGTCTGCTGGTTGCTGGCTGAGAAAGAACCAGGGACTGGCAATTCGAAAATGTCACCATCATCGTCATAGGCCAATTCCTGGTATTCAAGTTGGGGGATTTCGGCCGTGGGACTCCTGCTGACCTCCTCATCATTGCAGCAGCATTTGGAGGCTATCCAAACTGCGGCGTTTGTGTACAAGTATAGTTGGAAGACCTCTAGAAGGAACTCTTCTGCTAGCATAACATGGTACAAGAAAACAGACGCCTTCTGGTCAGACAAGGAGAGAGCAACGATGACGCCCGGCACGGTTGAGACAAAATATTCGCCTTGCAGGCAGAGTAGAGCCATAGCATTCCAAAGTACCGGGACTGTGAGACAATGAAGGTGAGGACGTAGCCTGGCCCAGGAAAGCAAGTCGCCGCTTTCCGTGGTGTCACAGAGCCACAGAGCAAAGTTGAGTCCGAGGGAGAGCAAGCAGCGCTCGTGAAAATGATCACGCGAGCTCCAAACCCAGAGCCATAAGCAGTCTGGCAGAGCAAAAATCGTGGCCATCCACGGAAGGATCGTTGCGCTTGTAAGAAGAAGATCGTATGCGGCAACAAGTAGCATGAGACCCCGAAAAGAGGCTGGTTTGGGGAGCTGTACCATGATGATTGCTGATTGGCATTTCCTAATTTGATATCAGATTTGCTGTGTGGATTGAAGCTGTGTGCTGGCAAGGTAAGTGTGGAGGAGCAGAGGGTTGATATATGCGAACAGAAGGTCCTTACACATGGCTGCCTCAGCCATTCGAACCGCAGCGTATAAAGATCTTTTTGTAGTACGCCGCTTCGTTGTCGTTGTCACATCCTGGGGAGGAGCGCCTTCGTTCGCATCCGAGCACATGACGCTGGTGGCTTGTCAGGGCATTGTCGGGCAATTTGACATCTGGTACTCCAGGAGACTGATCCAGAAGGTCACCTTGTCAAATCTTACGACTTTGGAGCCTTCTTTGCAGCCTTTTTTTTTCAGCTGTTCTTGACATGGTTGCTGGGGGCATTGTCTGCCTGAGACATGCATTCAACCTCTTCAAGACACGGCTGGAACGTGATGGTGCAAGGTCGAAAGAGGCGGTAACAGATGACGGCGCAGCAGCTTGTTTTGGGCAGAGGTAATCAGGCTATAATGAGACCTGAAGGTTTTCACGCAGAGTTGACACAGTCTGAAACAATTGAACCTTGGTCCTTGCGCTGCCCAACAATTCCCACGGGATTCTCGTTTTCATACTCTGCCCAGCCAGAGCAGTCTTTGTGGTGTCAGCCAATATCCATGGTCCATCCTGGTCTGTGAGGCAGCACCGGGGCTGCTGATCCCTTGTTCCCTTGCGGCTTTCAACTCGACCTGATTGATCTTCCACGATCGAAGGACCCACGTACTTGCCGCAGCGAGGAGGAACATACAGCCCACAAAGATCTGCGAGCTGAGGTATCCAGAAGCACTGACCATTTCAAGGGCAATCGGTTCGGCGAAAGTCGTCGGCACAACCAATGACAGACAAATGACGCCAAAGGAAGAAGGCAGTCGTTTGAGCCCTACCACTTCGGCAGTCACTGGTGTGACAGTGTTCCAGAAGATGCCGCAGACGCATCCTGATGTCAGAGCGAAGGCTATGAGGACGCCGTATGATTTCGCCGGCACCCACAAGGCGAGGCAGAGAACTCCGCAGAGCGCGGTCATAATCGCTGCCATATTGATACGGCCAAAGGCATCCGAGTAGTATCCAATCACCGGTCTGCCGACTCCAAGACCAAGGTTGAGAACAGCGCCGACAACTGATCCTTGTCCAGCTGTGAGACCGATAGAAGTCGCGTAGTTGGGTAGAGAGTAGAGCAAGACAATATAACCCAGTTCAGTAAGCACTCCCCAGATGACGACCAGGATAACCTCAATGTGGCCGTATTCACGATAGTTGAAAGCATTTTGCAAAGGTTGAACGGCCTTGTTGCGGTCTTTGAGCAGGAGCGAGCATGCTCCGTTGACAGCAAGCCCGCAGAATGCCAAAATGCGGTAAGCCCAATTCATTCCCAAGCTCTGGACGATGCCACCTGCCGCGAGATTGTACGCCAGCCCCCCAAGACCAGCTCCCGAGGATGCAATTCCCATGGCGAGGCTCCGGCGCGTCGAAAACCATTGGGGGAGAACAGCAGTAGCCGGGATGTAGAGAAGGCCCATGGCCCATCCGAAACAAACGCCTTGTGTCAAGAACAGATGCCATATCTCGGTTGCATATGAAGCACCGAAGAGGGCAACGAAGACCAAGACGGTGCCGATGAGAAGAGTGATCCTCATGCCTAAGTGTCTCGTGGAGATGTTCACAACAGGCGCACTTAAGAGAGACTGGGAGATTGAGAGACCGCCGATCAAGGCGTACTCGAGATGTGACGCCTGTTGGAAAGCAGGATCACTGAGGTAGTGGGCTAGGAAAATACCCCATGCCTGTCTCAAATGAGCTTTTTTGTATCAGTTCGTTCGTTTCATGGTGCTTACACTGTTCAGTCCCCAGGTATGGGCATTGATCAGGAAGACACAAGCTGTGCAAACCCAGCCATAACCACCATTTGGAGGTACATCTTCAGCAGAGACAGCATCTTGCGGTGGGTTGGCCTCCAGTTGGCTGAGTGACGATTCCTCGAAGACGTGGCTCTGAGTGCCATCGGATCCAACGAGCTCCAGAATTTCCGTATTGCTCATGCCTTGGCCGTTGGCAGAGATGGACATCATCGCTGAGGATGTTTCACAGCTAGGAATTGAAAGGACGAGTATATATTACCACAAGTCGTTGGTCGTTGCGGAACCGGGCGACAATGCGAAGTGGAAACCATCGAGTTGGAGAGAGTTGAAATGGCTATGTCACTTAATACTGAGTGGGACATTCCCTGCACGCATGCACAATGCCGATTTGCCAAAGGGCGTCAAATCATGTATCAACACACGCCTATTGCTGCCTAATTGACTGTTTGGATAGTAGCTACCGGGTGGAAATATCCATCATCGTAAGGACAGCATGTTCATTGTAAAAGGCCCGACAAGGATTCCATGCTTCATTTCGCAAAGGTGGATGATGAAACCCTGCTCTTCGTCGTCGTCATGGTAGCGTGCTCAATGTTCTCAATAGTCTAAAAAAATGCTGTCGTCCAATTTGATGTCGCAAAGTGCTCATCTCATTAGGATGCAGAGCCGTCGTTCTCCTCCTATGCTGGGGAGTTGGCAGGAACCTTCAGGTGCGATCTTGGAGTGCGAATAGCCGGGCTCGTTGCTGCCGTGTTAACTGATGCTCCAGCTTCAAAACCTTTTGATCCTTCCTCTTCATTGGACTGTCCCGTCTTTCTATTCACCGCTGATACAGTCCTCCTGCATGAAATCTTTGGTAACCTCGAATATTTCGCCGATTGCAGCACATTCGCATCTTCTGACGAGTTGTCCGAATCTTCCTCGACATCGATATTCTGTGGAAAAGGCTCGCTGGCAGTCAACCGCCGGCGGGCGTTTCCTGGAAGTGATCTGATTTCTAGTTTGGCACCGTCGCTCTCCGGGTGTGCCTCTCCTGTACTATCGATAGAATGTTTTTCACTACTTTCCAAGGCCTCGCGACCTTGTCCCGGCCACTTTCGCTTCAAATGGAAAACCAAGGGTGAGCGCGGTTCCGAAACGATGGCTAGCGAATTGTGAATTTCTTTTGCTACAGTCCCTTTGAAATTATTCTCCTGGTTGGAAAGCGTCTCGAGTCTGTCTTGTATTGGGTGCCCGTTGACAGAATTCCCCAAATGACTTTCTCTCGCAACCGACATCTCTCCAACTGAGAAACTTGTGCTGCGGTTGCCAACTTGGAATCGTCGAGGCCTGAACGTTCGAGCGTCAGGGTTCAGAACTGACTCTGACGATCCGCTTTTCCCTGGCGACTTTGAGCGCGACAGTTTCCTACCTAAAACATGGGCAAGTCTTTGGGTGTTCGTCCTACCTCGCGCGTCAACAGCAGTATGTGATGCCTGATGGCTTCGATGCTGTTGTTCCTGGATGCTTGATGTGTCGTTGGTGGATCTAGTTTCTTGTTGCTCTGCGTCCCCGTCTTTGCTTTCTCTGCCCATACTCTCGACCAGGGTTGGGGTCCCTTGCCCACCGGGAATTAGATCGTTGATGAGGACCGGTGCACGCGGTCTTTCTGGGGAGCGAGACCGGGATTTAGATTCACACTCCTCGGCCTGCAGGCGAAGTTGGCTACGCCAGAGCTCACTGTAAGCACCATCCTGTTTGATCAGAGCTTCATGCGTGCCATTCTCGACAATCTCGCCATCGCGAATGACAAGGATATGGTCAGCGTGCAGAACTGTAGACAGACGGTGTGCAATCACAAATGCAGTCTTGCCTGCACAGAGTTGGCGGATACTGCTTTGAATCTTCTTCTCGGTGAGACTGTCGACGCTGCTGGTGGCTTCATCCAGGAGTAGAATGTCCGCCTTTTTGAGGATCGCTCGCGCAATTGCGAGTCGCTGGAGCTCGCCACCCGAGAGTTTTGTGCCGCGCTCGCCCACCTTTTCCTGATAGCCATGCGTAAACGACATAATCTTGTCATGTAGTGCTGCTGCTTTACAGGCCTCAATAGCCTCTTCGACGGTACAGTCAATATCAGGGTATCTGACATTTTCAAGCACCGACTTGTTGAATACGACCGGATTCTGGGGAACCATGGCGATGTGTTTGCGGAAGCTTTCCATCTTAATGTGGCGGATGTCTTGGCCATCAATTAAGATGCGGCCTTGGTCCACATCGTAGAATCGGAAAAGGAGTTTCAAAATGGTACTCTTGCCACCTCCCGTCTGTCCAACTAATGCTACAGTCTGGCCTGGTGCCGCCCGGAAGGTAACACCCTTTGTCACTTGTCGTTTGCCATCGTAAGAGAACGAAACATTCTCAAATTGAACGGCGCCGTCCAGAAACACAAAGGGTTTAGCATCTGGCAAGTCCTGGATGCGTGGCTTCTTTTCCAGTATCGCCACCAGCTTCTCGGCGTTAACCAGCTTTTCGGCTACTCTTGATAATTCGCTTGCCAAAGAAGAGAGCGGTCCAGTGAGTTGCGCCCAGTATGTGATTAACACCACAAAATCACCAATTTTGTGCTGATGATGTGCAATTTGCAAGGCGGCCACGCTGCATGCGGCAACAAAGCTGATGCAGGGAATTACGTGGCGCAGTCCCCGGGTCCAAATCTCATAAACCCACCAAAGGAGCATCCTGTTCTGAGTGATGTCGCCTTTCTCTCGATACATCTGGATCTCATATGGAATGCGTCCGAATTGGCACACTGTCGACCAATTCAAGGTTGACTCGCTCATTTGGTAATACTGCTCGTGGTACGCATCCAACCACGACCGACGCATAGATCTCTTCTTGACAAGTGCCTTGAAGGTCAGCCAATAGAATAGGACCATCGTTGATGCAATTATGAAGGTCATGTAAAGCCCAAAGAGACATGTGAGGACCACGGCGGCCGAAACCAAGTCGACCATTGTAGGCAAGAATTGGAACATAACGTCATGAAGCAGGTCAATCGCATCTTGACCTTGATGCATTGTCTGCCAGATGATCGAAGATTTTTTGGAGTCGTGGAAATCGGCCGATAAGTTCATGATGTGACTGAAGCAATGTCGCTGCAAGGCGACTACCAGATCAGCGTTTACTCGCCAAGACAACCATGTTTCAATGAGTGGGAAGCCAGCGTGTGACAACAAGAATCGGAGCAGAACGTATAGAGCAATTGCTTTCCAGGGAATCACCTCTCCGAGTCCATCAATGACCATGCCGAGACTGAGAGGGAGGGCAATTGTGACGACTCTCGTCAAAGCGTTGGTGATGCACACTCCACCAAAGTAAAGCTGTAATCTGCGAGACCTTGGGTACATGTATGGCACAAAGAGTTTGAAAGAGGCGAAATACTGCCAGAATGGCCTGTTTCGAATGCGCAGTCTGTCTGCTTCTTCCTCGTCCGGTTCTCGTGCCTCGTTGTGTAGATTGGGTCTGACCGGAGATGACTCATCGCCCAACAGCGGTTGCGATTCATCCTCATTTTCTGTGTTTTTCTTCCGCTGTACGAGTCGAGTGAGTAGACTATCTCCGAGAAGACCGACCACAACTGCTAGCTGAAGTCCTTGGAGAAGGGAGCGTGCGAGTAGGCATTCGTCCCGGGACGACGTGCCAGGAAGCGAGAGTACAAAGACCGCGCCTTGGCAGACGAGAAGGATCGTCCAAGTTCCAAGGTGAGGACATGATGTGATTGCGGGAGTTCCACTAAGACTAAGCAGGAGGATAACCCAGACCAAGGTGAGGAAGAGGGCATAAACGGCGTCCGGATCGGAGATTTGGTAGGCGTAGGATCTCTTCAGGTCAATTATTGCTTCGGCAAAAGACAGGATGGCAGCAATACAGGCCAAGCCAAATTGAAACTTGCGCAGATTTCCCGTTTTCGGTGCTTGGGTTGGAGAGAATGAGTTGGCGATTGTAGCAACGGCGAAGAAGGAGGAGGACGCAACAACGGTAAGGAGCTGAAACACCCTCAAAATGAATGGGGCTTCAGGTGGAGCGAGAGGTATCATGTTTGCCGTCTCGTCAATACAGAGGATCGTGCGATTGTAGTGGGAGAGGAGTAGGACCCGATTAACAAGAGGTGATGGTGAGGCAGAAGTGAGAGCGGCGATGTCTGCCTAGACAGAGGCGTGTAGGCAGCACCTGATCGAGAATACGTAAACTTTTTGTTCGATACCACACAACGGATTCCCAGGAAAAGAGGAGACATGCAGACTCAGCACAGAAGCAGACTATGAGTGACCAGAAGATGAGGAGGTCGTCGTGATGGTGAGATGGACTGGTGCTTAGAATTTGGTCTGTGGCAAGAATTGGGGGCCAGCTCCCTTCACGCGGCAGGAGCTATCAGGCCGGGGAAGAAGCCATCTCGCGACTTTAGCATTTACAACTGCATGAATGATGGGCTAAGGAGATAGTAGGAGGCTGAATCGCTGTTGGAGTTTGATGAGGGCGGATTCAATCTGGCTTACTGCGTGCTTTGCAGCCTCGCACTAGCTGGTGACACAGCCTCGTTGGTACCAGTTCTTCTCCTCTGGCCAGTCAGAATATCGAGGTGGTCTTCTACGGCCTGCATGGTACGAAACTTGCGCAGAACAGAGGCAATCTTCAAGACTGACGCCAAATGGGAGCGGGTTGGTGTCAGGTCAGACTGACGGTACCCTGCGTAACCTCAGGAAGAAAGTTCGAGACTCGTGTTCTGCAACCGAGTCACCTCACAAACTTGTAGTCAGCCTTGCTGTTTCGCGCCATTCGCATTCTTCGGCTGGAGGCAGATGGGATGGGACCTGTTCGACCGGCACCCCTAGCAAGACCAACCGCACAGGGCAGTGAGAGAGTCCCGGCAACCTGTCACCAGTAGTGATTGGGTTCGGCAAATGACTAGGTGCCTGTAGACAAGGAACAACGGATCAAAAGCTGTCGAAAGGGGTTTGTTGCAGGAGGACTGCAGATCCCGTTGCATCCGAACTAGGACGACGCGCCCTTCGGCTCGTTTACACCTGGATCTCAATGTCGCACAACATCATCCTAGAACTGGCGGAAGGGTTGCCAATCGCAGGGCGGCACAAAGAATCGATGGAATGGATGCAGACCGCTTGATCTTGCTTCAGCGGCGTGCTCTCAGCACCGACCTAGACTGATCGATCTGATTAGCGGCATCTGTACCGTTCCAGATCCAGCGATACCAAAGAATGGTGCGATTGCAGTCTTGGTGACCGCTTGGAAAAGTCCACCGACCACGGCGTCCTGGAGATCCTGTCCTGTCTGCTTGAAGTCCGGATAGGCATTCAATTCCAGCAGCCACACATTACAGTCGCGGTCGATTAGGAAGTCCACACCGAAGATTTCAAAAGCATTCGGCACTGTTTGGAAGTGGATCATTTGTTCACGAGCTGCAGCCTCAAACACTTCGCCAGTTATGTCGCAGATCTGTTGGAATACGCCGTCCTTCCAGTTTGTGT
The DNA here is from genome assembly GCF_000835475.1 of Cladophialophora bantiana CBS 173.52. NCBI lineage: Eukaryota > Fungi > Ascomycota > Eurotiomycetes > Chaetothyriales > Herpotrichiellaceae > Cladophialophora > Cladophialophora bantiana. The sequence continues at coordinate 654,649 of NW_015971581.1, forward strand.
GCATTCCAGTGGATTCCAGATCCCAGAACCGGTGCACAGCGGCGCTTTTGGTCGCCTCATCTTGAAAGCAGGTATTTGTCAGATGTTGTGCCAGGTCAAGCGTATCAGGGCCTGTGGTAGAAGCAGGAGGCTGATATGCCTTTGCCGCGAAAAGCGCTAGCATCTCCTTGTATACATACACCTTCAGAGCTCCAACCGCCAATACGTAAGCCCGGATGTGGAACTTGCGGTAGCCGTAGGATTCCAGTAGGAGGGGAGGGTCGATGTAGGGTTGGGCGATGAAATGCCTGAGTTGAGATGTCATTGCGTTACCTTCAGGAGTTTCGCCCTGTTTGCTCGCATGAACATGATGAAACTCGTCCTGCCCACTTGAGCTTTCGGCATCGACATCGGGTGCATCCTTTTCCCACTCCTCGAAGATGGTTTGAAGTTCACCGCTAGTTGAAAATAGTCGGATGCCGTTGCCACCATCACTCATTCCTGGCTTCAAGATCCACCATTTTTTTTGTTCGACGGACTCTTGCTGCTCGTTTTCCGCCAAGCTCTCGTTCAGGTCCCATGCATCCACCAGTGCCTCATCTAGAAATTCTGCGTAGTCGAGTTCGAAATGCACACATGTTTTGAAATGCTTTGCCAGAATGCTACTCGGGTGTTTGACTAGCCAGATAGACACTGTATTGGATAGATAGTGCTTACGAATAAGCGCTTTTCGGATGACATAGGAGCAAACAAGAGAGGTCTGCAAGTGTTGCATAGCATGCTCGAAGTCAATTCTCTCGTACGCTGTAAATTGCAAAATACGGTTTGAAGGATCTGGCATATCACTCAGGTTCGAAATGAGCCTAACAGGCGCTGGAGCTAACTGTCCGAGGCCGGCTAGAATGAGAGGCTGCACATATTCGTCCGGATAATCAATCAGTGCATAGATGGGCGGAAAATTCGGGTCTATATTGCAGGCTATTGAGCTTGAACGAGCATCATCTCTGTGGAGGAGCCGATCAGTAACTGTGCCCGGGTTGTGTCACCTAAATCGCCCAAGGTGAACTTACTCACAGCTTGATTTCACCGGTGTAGTGTGGCAAGTGCCAGAAATTGGCGATCAATGGAGTAACCCTGTGATTATAAGTGTGCCTCCTCAGTCACTGTCGTCTTTGGAATACTCACGTGATGTTTCCTTGCAGGACCTCCCAACCGTCGCCTTTGCCGGCATCGACTACCGCCTTACGGACGTCTGCAAAATTCGGAGACCACTTGAATCTGCGATGAGCTCTCCTCGTGACTCGATTACCGTTGTTCCCGTTGTTGCCGTTAGCTTCTCCAGTCTCGCGGATTATCTGCTCCTCCACGTTTGGGTTCTCGTTGTCTACCTCCTCGGGCAATTCGGTAAACGAGCTGCCGCTGAACCATCGGTTTTGTATCATTTCAGCATAGAGAATTTTGTTATTCTCGACTCCTTTTCGGAGAGGAACGTTAATGCTGTACAGATGCACGTCGTCCGGCCACTCTTTGGTCAACTTTTCTATCAGTCGAGTGCTCAACCTTGAAGCGGCAGAGATGATTTCAAGATCGTGTTCTCTCGAATCGAAAGCATAGGATAAGGCAATGCTTTTCACGCCGCTCATTGCGCCTTCCATAGCGCCGCCAATGGTCCCGCTGGACAGAGCAAAGACTGCGGTGGTATTGCGACCATAGTTCGGGCCGCTGATTACGAGGTCGATTGGACCCCTGTCCTTGAAGACATGATGGAGACCGATCTGCACACAGCTTGCCGGTGTGCCGTCTATTAAAATCCATTCCTCTCCGCCGTCGTTAAACGGTCGATCCGAAGTGACCCCGTCGTCCTTCAAGAGGGAGCCGGGGCGATAGTAAGTCGGAGTCAAAGTGTGACCAACCATGTGTGCTTTCCCTATCCAAGACCTCTGGACGTGAGGCAAAACCACTGATACCAAGTGCCCGGCATCTTGAAGAGCGGCCACTAAAGAATGAACGTATGGCGATGATTGATTCGATGGAGGGCCGTCATCATTTACAACCTGATCCAAGAGTCAGCAATATCTCCCCACCAAAGATTTTAGAGTTCGCTCACAAGTATGTGCATGTTGAAGGCTAAAGTCAGTCGACCAGATACCAAGTCTATAATGCAAAAAGGTCTACGGAAAAGGAGACACAAGCCTGACAAAATCTTAAACGTCAGCAGGCATGGGTCTTGGCAGTTATTGCGCCGCTCTAACCGATGATGCCTTAGGGGCTCGGGATATCCTTGCCTTTTACTGCGGCGTGACTTCGGCACAGCGAAAAAGACCAAACCACAACGATGTCATCGCACGAGGACTCCCGTCTTTCTCCCTGCTCTCCCAAGAACAACGTAGAAACAATGCCAGAACATCACCGCCACCGTCCTCGCTCACATTCTCGCTCACGTTCTCCCTATCGTCATGACCGCAGACCCTCTCACGATTCCCACCGTTCCCGATCTCACAAGCCGCATGACCAGCGCACCAAACACTCTCTTGCACCAAGAAAGCCACTGCCATATGGAGCGCGGGAGCTTTCTCGCCACGACCTCCCCGCATACCGTCCCTTATTCGCGCTATATCTGGATATCCAGAAACAGTTGAACCTCGAGAATTTGGATGACGCGGAAGTGAAAGGACGGTGGAAGAGTTTCGTTCAAAAATGGTAAGAATTCTCCACAGATTCGCCAACGTCTCATAAGAGCCAGCGGAAAAGTAACTGTTTGAACGTTGATTCCAGCGGCGCTGGGTGGTGGAGATGGAAGCCCCTGTAAATACGCAGGCTAACATGGCAGGAATCGTGGAGAACTTGCGCAGGGCTGGTATGATTCGGAGACTTTAGACAAGGCGAGAGCGCGAGACCAAGTCTCGTCCGACTCCGATTGGAGGACTAGCACAAAACGGAATCAGGAGAAGCCGTCTGATAGTCGACCGCTGGCGCAGGACGACAATGAAACCGAAGAGGAGGTAGACTTCGGTCCTACCCTCCCCTCATCCCTCACAATCCCCATGGAGTACGATGATTCCGTTAAGTCTCGAGGCCACGGCGCCTCTATCCCTTCCCTTGAAGACCTCCGTGCGCGCGACGAACATGCGACCGAAGAGGCCCACGCCACCCGCCGGGAGCATGCGCAACAGCTCCGTCACGAACGCCAACAAGATCGCAAATTTCAAAAAGAGCGCCTCGACGATCTCTTACCGCGCGCTGAACCAGGGACCCGCGAGCGCCAATTAGAGAAGCGCCGCGAGCGTGCTGAAGCAAATCGCTTCTTTGCAGTTTCGAAGGATGCATCCGGCGATGTGGATGTCGTGGATTCTGACCTCATGGGGGAGGACGGTCTAGCAGAGCTCAAGAAGATGCAAAAGGAGCAGGAAAGAAAGAAGAGTGAGAAGGAACTACGCAGAGAGGAGGTATTGAGAGCCAGGCGCGCTGAGCGAGAAAGGAGGTTGCAAGCAGTGAAAGAAAAGGAAGAGAAGACTATGAGTATATTTAGGGAGATTGCACGGCAACGGTTCGGAGCTGGAGAGGCTTCATGATTAAAAGGGACCCAAAAGGACAACACTTTTTCCAATTTGCTGGGATATGAATATCTAACTTGCGTTAAGAGCAGCGACGGCCTCTGCGCCATCAGGCTGCTGCTGCGGCGGCGGCGGCTGAGAGGATGATCCCGAAGATGCACCATTGGTAGTGACTGGCACATTAGCCCCATGGGTCGCAGCCGCCGGGCTAGGATTATTTGCCGCCTTAAGTGCCGCCATCTGCCACGCAGGAATGGAGGCTTTGCTGGCAGTTGTTGGTCGGCTCGAAGTAGCTGCAATTGGTGTTGGAGTAGACGTAGGGAGTTGTGGTGTCGAGCTTGTCGACGATGGTGCTGGCCTTGGGGTATTCACACCGCCACCGGCGGGAGCGTTCTCAGCCGAAGGGGTCCCTGCCGCGGTGTTTGACGCGGAGGCAGACGTTGGGCCTGGCAAGGTACCCGGCTGCGTGCGTGGGACTGCAAAGACACTGGAACCACTACCCATGCGATTCCCCATGAGGACTTTCAAGCTACTCAACTCGTTGCTCAGTTCTTTCAACTGTCTCTCACTCGCATCCCGCACATTATCAACAGAGCGAGGTAGACTGTCTTTCATGGTCTTAATCTCTGCTTCCATACGTCGGGCATCATCTTCTCGCTTCTGGTTCGCGGCTTTCAGCTCCGCGACAACCTCTTCGATGTCTGTGATGGCGCTGTCTAATCTTTGGGTTCGGGCCTGTTCAGCTTGTTTCAATGCAGCAGTATCGGAAGATAGTGTATCGAGAAGCGCAAATGCCTTATTGAATTGCTCGTCGATGGCGGCTTTATCCTGTTCCAATTGCGGAGGCGTGGGCGGCGAAATTAACGGTTTGATGTATCTCTGAGCAAGAACGTAGATGCCGTATCCTGCACCGCCGATAACGGTGGCCATGATGAACCAGTCTCTCCAGTCTCGTTTGGGCGGTTCCGGCGGTGGTGGAGGTGGCCAGTCCCCGTATGGGTTATAAGGGTAGGGGTATCTGGGACCCGGAGGACCTCGGACGTTTGGAGGAGGATAGTAGGGCGCATTCTGTGGTGATGGAGTTGGGTTGGCAGCTGCATCGCCGCTGGCACGGGCGAGAGATACAGCAATCTCTTCTTGAGTGAGGTTTTTGGATTTCAGGAACTCAATCCGCTTCTCGAGCGGAGCTGATGCGACGGATGGATCCTGAAGGAAGGTTACCGCCGATGAAACGAGGTCTTCGCGGGGCGCCATTGTCGGCGGACTATTATCCTTCAAACTAACTCATTCAAAATCGAGACTGTGAGGTTACCACCAGGTAGGAACAACGACTCTGATGAGAAAATCGAGGCTGGCAGAAGAGGCTCGATGAAGGCAATATGATGGCGTCCAGCCATTTTCAATTGCTTGCTCATTTCTGCATCAGCCGAGGCAGTACATCACGTGCCATGGTCATTCCCTTAGTCAGCAGTCGCCGTGGTGATGGATTAGCGTGTTGAAGGCTAGCCTTGTTTGCCTGCCCAGTCTGCCATGGTCTGTTTACACCAGAAAGCCGCTTTGTCCCTCATATCTGTCGAGCGCGTAACTTTTGAGTGCCACGAGCAATCCCCGTGACTCACTATTCCTCTCCATTTTGCGACCACATTGACTGCCTCGACAGGTCGAAACAACGAGGCAAGCAGATTTTTAGATGTCGAGAGGTCCATTGGGGACTGGCACAATCACCAGCGCAGGCAGTCTACCACGATGTCGCAACCCACCGGCTTGTTCAGCGTCCGCCGACCTAGGGAGACCTTGGGCAATATCACAAACTTCTCGGGTATCCCCCAACCTGCCTCTGCGATCAAACGCACATCTTCGAACACGGAATTGCGGAATGTGCCTTACACCGCATCCCATGTGCGATCCACCTCGATAAACCAGAGCATCCAGCGTCCTGCGCAACCAATATTCCAACGTTCGTCGTCTGGCGGCAACTTGGCAGATATGGGCATGTCAACGGCTCGGCGATCGGTTTCGAACAATATATTTGGAAGTCAAAACACTGGGCGACAGAGTCTTGCGCCAAACCAGCTCTTTGGCTCCCAGACTCCGGCATCGCAAGGCTTGCAGCGCAGAAGCAGTATCTTTTCTCGTCCCTCTGGCCATGGTACCACTGCGCATCAGTCATTCTTCTCACAGCCTCCCGCTCCGGCAGGCGCACCTAAAGACCCGAGACCATTGAGAGACTCGTCGTATAGGGCACGACTAAGCCAGGAATTGCTGGACTATCTGACGCAGAACAACTTCGAGTTGGAGATGAAGCATTCATTGACCCAGAACTCGGTCAAATCGCCAACACAGAAGGATTTCACATTCATGTTTCAATGGCTATACCGTCGCATTGATCCAGGTTACAAGTTCCAGAAGAGCATCGATACTGAAGTCCCTCCGATAATGAAACAGCTGAGGTATCCTTACGAACGCGACATCACGAAATCACACCTGGTCGCGGTGGGTGGTCAGAATTGGCCTCGCTTCTTAGGGTTGCTGCATTGGATGATGCAACTCGCGCAGATGCTGGACAACTTCACACGTGGTGCTTACGATGATGCGTGTACCGAAGCGGGTGTTGACATAGCCAGCGATCGCATTGTCTTCAGATTCTTGTTCGGCGCCTACCAAGACTGGCTGCAGATGGGCCCAGAAGATGATGAAGAAAGTGAAGAAGCAGCACTTCAACCACATATTCAGGCAATGACGGATGAGTTCGAGCGAATCAATGCTAAACATGCAGAGGAGCTTAAACTATATGAGGCAGAGCATGAAGCACTAAGGGCCCAAATCGAGGAATTTGAGCGGAACGCGCCTGACATCGCCAAATTGGATAAGCACTTTAAGATCTTGGAAGACGACAAGAAAAAATTCGAGGAATACAACGCCAACGTCCAAGCAAAAATTGAAAAGTACGATTCAAGGATAAAAATCCTCGACGCGGAAATTCAAAAGGTCGAGGCAGACCTGGAAGTTGTGGAGCAAGAACGGCAGAATTTGCAACACTCGGTTGATCGACAGGGCTTGAACATCCAAGACATTGACCGAATGAACACAGAGCGAGAGAGACTCGCGAAGAGCCACGAAGATGCCCTGGTGGCACTCGACGACATCAACAAGAAGGTCCTCGAGAAGGAAGTCGAAACAGCCCGCAAATTGGAAGACCTGGAGGCGGTCGTCAAACGGTACAATTCCCTCGGCTACCAAATGTCCCTCATCCCGTCGTCGGCAGTCAATGCCAAAGGCGCAGACTACGAACTCTCCCTCAATTTGGCGGAACAGAATTTCTCCTCGTCGACATCTCAATCGCGCCTGAATCGTGCCTCACCCATTGAATCCGACCGCCTTCTCACTGACCAAAATGTCGGGTATTCGCCCATGCATCTCCTCAATCTAGACCTCCGCGGCGTCGTCCGCAACGCATTCATCTCGCTCCGCAAGGAGATTAACGAGCGCCGAAAAGCCGCGGCGGAATCAGATCTCAACGCCCGGGACTTTCTCGACAACATATCGGAGGCCCTGCACGAGAAAAACACGGAGATAGACAATCTGAACTATCGCGTGCAGGAAGCTTCTCGGCAATACTCGACCTTGAAAGAGAATGGCCAGACAGCGCACACACAGCAAACTTCGGCGATCGAAAAACTGGAGAAAGAACTGAGTAGGATGAGGGAAGGGCTGGAAAAAGGCGTGTTGGAGCTCGAGCAGCGCGAGATGGAGGTCCAATTGGCATACGAGGCCATGCGCGAGGAAAGCTCAAGAGTCAGGGAAGAATTACACGGCGGAATCGAAAAGCTACTGGAGGACGTCATCCGCTTCAAAGTCCACGTCCAAAAGGGCCTGGAGGAGTTTGAAGGCTGGGTGGGCGAGGAGGTCGAAGTCGAGTTGTTGGGCGATGAGATGGGCGAGCTTGGTCTGGATGACAAGCGCGATGGAAAGGTGGATGAGGACATTTCTTGATGAATTGATCCGAACTGGCTTTCCTTCTCTTTTTGTGCGGGCTTGGAGCGTGTTTTTCTTTGTTTTGGTGTTTCCAGTCTGCTTGATGAATAAAGCAGAGAATTAATTGAAACGCCCACGGGCTCGCATGGTTATGAGAGGGACAATCGGGGTACTAGGAACGAGGTGACTACATATGAGGTTCTGTCAACGAAATGCCCACCCCACTCCACGAGGGACATCACCATCCCCTCGCTTTCCGTCCAATTACTAAAGAGTAGTACCTCTATACGAGGTACGTAGGTCCGTTCGTATCCATGGAATATATGATTTAGACGGAGTACCGAGAACTACACATAAACAAGAGCGAGGGACAGCCGATGGGAGTCGAGGGGCTTGAACAACCCGTGCAATATCTCCATATAGATCCCGCAGCGTCGTCTTCGTCTGCTTCGTCTTCTGGGATGAGCCGTGCTTTTTTGTTCATCCGTTCATGCATGGATAATGTATTCATTCTGCTCCGGGCTTCTTTCATCATCGTCATTCTTTCTCGTGAGGTTCATCCATCACGTAGGGAGGAAGCAAAGAAGGCTGAGAAGTGATGAGACAGCACGGCTCCTAGCTCCTATTTACCTCCCCAACATAGTTATCCTGACGGTATGCATGTATGTATGCGGGCAGACACCGATGCTGATGCCGTTATACGGCTCCTGGACCGTCATGACCGGGAACTCCAAGGGGTGAACAACACCGCACATCAATGCTATTCCGGGGCAGAAGTCGCGAAACATGAACGTCCCAAATCAAAAGATCCGATCACACTTCCCGTCAACTCCGGCGCCAATAATGTTCATATCAAACAGGCGGAACCTTCGGCTCCCAAGTTCATCCATCAACACAGGTCGAAGCGTCACTATGCCCCGACACTGACCTGCCCCCCTCCATCTCCCGTTGCACCGCTTTGGCTGTTTCCCCTTTCCCTCTCCAGAGACTCCTCGTCAGGCAACATCTCTACTTGTCTGAGCAAGAAGCTCTTCTCGTCCAAGAACTGATCATCGTCCGTCCTTCCCTCCAAAAATGTGGGCAAGAACCTTAATAACCTTCCTCGGTTCTTGACCAGGATCCTCTTGACCTCATCGCTCTTGTTAGGATTCGCCACAAATACCTTGAATACGTGAAATGCCTCGTACTGGACCATCTTTCTGTCGTCCTTGAGCAAGGTCATTGTTAGTTTCAAGTGGTCGGCGCTGGAGACGTATTGGGTCATGATTATGTAGTGGGTGCGGTCGAGGAGGAGTTCCCCCAACAGTTTGATGGATTGGCGTTTTGTGACGTATGAAGGAGACAGAAGGAGGATGGGATTATAGTATTGCGTGAAGAAGAGGGTGTAATTGGTCGTGAGGTATTGCGAGACGAGTTGTTTGTGTTTGGTGAGGATTTCCTGGATACCATGGTAAGAAACATCGACCATACATCGGATGTATCGACATACCCTAAACGTCGTAAACGCATCGGCAGACACCTCGAAGCTGCTTTTGTTAATCCACTCAAAAAACTTCCAAAACACACCCTTGCCTGATTGTTTGCGGCTGACGTCCAAATCTTTCAGACGCACGGCCTTTTCACCTGGCTGAGATTGGTCGTATAGTATCACGGCCGCAATTGTGTCGTGCGCTAGTGCTTGTCGCAAGATTGTCCCACACGGCATTGCTGACTGAGAGTATTCGTACCCGCGACATAGTTCGATAATGATCTCAGGCCGTTGAAGTACAAGGTAGGAGATCGCTGAAGGTTCCGATTGACTAGACGGCGACGAAGTACTATTTGAGGAGGCCTTGTAGCGAAGGATGTGGGAGAAAATAATCTGTGCATCTTTCCGGGCTTCAAAAGGCAGGAGGCGGATGGACTTTGCTAGTTCAAAGAGGATATCTTCTTGAATGATGCAGTGCACGAGTTGGTGGACTTGTTCAGGGCTGCATTCGACTTCTGGACTTTCCTAGTTAGAATAGGTTGTGGATTCGTCTCGCGGTTGAGGAGGGTTCGAACCAGGAGTGCCTTGAACAATCAACTTCATCTGGGACATGTGTTTCGCGACATCTTCTTCTACCTGTACAAAAGGAGTCAACACTCGGTCTGGGAGCCGGGTTGTGAGGGCAGGTCTGCAAACCTTTACACTCGGATTCGGCTCGTGGAGTTTGACCAGTAGGTCTTTCAACGATCTTGCAATCTCAGCGGGCTGCTTCTGTCGCCCTCTCCCGCCAAACAGAAAGGCCATCTCGGACCTCTATCAAAGAAGTAGCATGCAGTCGCTGAAGAATGACCTAGAGGGAAAGAATGAGATGGAAGCTGGTTACCGTTCTGCGGGCGCTTCGAGTGGTTGACTTGGTGGCTGTCGCTTTCCTGCGCGCCGCCACGACCGCAGCCGCAGTTGGATTGAATTTGGACCCGCATTGTTTGGCGTACCCGTTGATTCGGCAACCACAACAGCACAGAGGCTACGCTATGACTTCCCCTCCGACTATCAAAAGCGTCAACACTTTCACACACCCTCAGCTGAGAAATGTCCCGCCTCTATCACCCCGGTGGTCATTCACGTCCAACTAACCCCCCCCAGTTGAGACATCGTCACAATCCCTCACCACGACGCAGGATTCTACTTTCCTCCCCTTCTCGCTGTTCTGCCTTGACCAGCACCCAGCTCGTTTTGATTAGAAAACACCGCCACTATGCTTTTCCACAACAAGCATCGCATCTGTTTATCGAGTGGAACAGGCCTCCGACATAACAGCAGCAAGACTATCATCAAGTTCGCAAGTCAGACATGGCCAGATCAATGGGGCAGAGCTGTCTCGGGCACTGGCAGCTGAGGAGGTGGTTGTCCTTACCTTTATACCCCAGGATAAGCAACAGTCATCATCGGTTTCGCAATCCGCGTCGTAGCCTGGAAGTATGGAACATTTCTTGGAAGCCTCTTGATCTGCTGGGGCGGCGGATCCGAGGTCATTGAGGTTGTTGGTCGCACTGGAGTTGTTGCTGACGTCCATGTCAACAGGAGTGGCTTGGGTAGTTGCTAGGCCGAGAACCAGAAGGCAGAGGGATACATTCAGGATAAGAGATCTCATGTTGGTCAGCTCTGCTTTTGTTGATGTAGCAGCAAGACCGACTGTCTGGGATAAAGAATAGAGAGATGCAGACTGATCCATCACCATTTGAGAGGCGAGTGGCCATTTTATTCGGTGCGACAGGCAGTCCTTTTGTCACCATCTTTTGTTACCGCCGTGAAGTCAGCCGGTGCTGTGGCCCTTCATTCACTATCGACATGCCTTCACTACCACCCAGTATCCATAATGTTCATTTCCGACTTCCCTTCCTAGTCTCATAGGCACAAGCATGAGGAGCTCGATGAGGAGGCACAATGACCGATCGGGATCAAGCTGAACGGCGGCAAATAGCTCTGAGGGAAGCAGCAGCAAGCCTTCTTTCACTCTACAGTTAGCGATATCGCCCCATCACATTCAGCACAAACTGAAAATGTTGAAAAGAATTTACCTCATCGTCCCAGCCCATACAGCAGTCAGTCACGAGTGCACGTCTTATCCTTTTCACCATGCAGGATGGAACATGCACACGACTATTCGGCTAGAAGCTCCATGACCGAATCGGTTGGATCGGTGATGTCTGCTGCGGTGGTCTCGTTGGCAAGCACAGTGCTTGAGACAACAGTTGAGGCGGTGACGACGGTCGCTTGGCTCGACCTGGAGGAGGTGGGAAGGGACGTGGTGAAGGTGAGGAGCAGGAGGAGAGTGATTTGAACCGGCGTGAAGCAGAGCATTTTGGTCGAGAATTCTGATCTTCTCTATGTTGCTGTAATGGTGGAGGGATCCTCTGTCCAGGAATGTTTATTTCGTGATGGGAGTAGTCAACCGTAATGCGCATTTGAGACGGCGCAGGTACCTAGGTGGGCATGTCCTAGTTGTCGCCAGCGAACTCACATTGCCCGCCTCCAATTCGCCCCCAGAAGCGTCTCCATAACAAATGCTCTAATACCAAAAAGAGGTGCTGATTCTGTAGGTCAACGGTTAAGTGGTAATAATGCAACTCCTCTTGCTGAAGGCAAAGTGCCCAACCCCCATATACGAATATGGTGAAAAATGTTCCTCCGCTGATGAAAATAGTTCACGGTCAGGAAAGTTTCTTCAACTCTTGGCCTTGCAGTACGGCTGGAATCATGCTTCGACATCGTAACCCAGGTCGACCACATTCTATCGCTTCCTTGCTTCCGCTGAACCATCCGAAAGCGCTGTGCTCTTCCCCAGATCAGCCGGCTCCTCCGTCTCCTCGTTCTCCTCATCTGCACTCTTGGGTCCTGAGAGAGTTTCATAGTCGAGCTCGGTCGCAGCCGCCTCCACTATGCTTTGCTTTCGTTGTCGTTCTCGTTCGCGAGGAAAATCTTCGTGGGGTTTGCCTTCAAATCTCTTGAGCACCGCTTCAATCATCTTGCCGAACCAGTAGAAGTTCAATGAGTTCAGTACCAGATTGCAGGTTAGATACACTCCCGCCAGCCAGAAGGGAACGGCTTTAGAGTGCGGGCCGGTAAACTGCATCACTTCAGATTGTGCTACAATGCAGCTCTTGTCGCCCAGGCAGAGTTGTCCATCTCTGGGGACAAATATCGAAGAATGTGGAGAGGAAGGAATCTCTCGAAGAACTGGGCCCGTCGGGATGTTTAGGTGCATCGTATGCCAGACATCTTGATACACTCGCAGCGACTGGTAAGTTCCCCAAATCAAGCGACAGCCAAAGAACACGGAGAGAAGGATCATTCCGTTGTACCATTGGAGCTGAGACCCAGTCATGTTGAGCTTGTCGCAGAACCAGTGGATGTTGAGAAAGGGGGTGGATAGCTCGTAGAGAATAAACACCGGGCCATAATAGTTGCAAAATGGTCTCTGCACAACTCGGTCAGTCATGAAACTTACTACTCTAAGACGAAAGATCTTACAAATCCTAGAGCGAACACCGAAAGAGCCGTGATAGCATGAGCCAATATACCCGGACCAAAGATCTTAATGTAGCGCGCACTCACTACAAGGTCCCAGACGAAATATCCCGTCGCCAGACCTTGAATGAGCCCTGAGGCGCCAGTGTACCCGTATATTCGCTCGATTGCACTTCTTTGCATATCCTTTCGCTCTTGATCCTTGAACATGACCCATAAAGCCGCAGCATTGATGACACACGACTGCAGGAGGGACACCACGTGCACATCCCAATTCACGCGAGTGCGTCGCGTGAGCTTGGGATAGATATTGGGGAACAGGAGATTCGAGAGAACGGGCGAAATGATGGATTGGGTCGTCTGGTAGAGGATGAATGCTCCCACGACTTCGTGAATGTGATACGGCAGAGAAGGGAGATGGAGAGCCTCGCTGAAGGGCTTCACCAGACTAACGGCCCGTGGTGGAGGAGGCGGGAGAGGGTCTAGCATCTCTCAGAGAGTCCGAGGTGATGATGGGGGGGCTGTGAGTTTGCAAGAAGAATCTCCGTCGAGCGAGTCTGATAGAAATTGTGTAGGTTGCTTTGGACGACAACGAATGCAAATAAAGGGAAGAAAGCGACTAATTTGTACAAGTTGGCATCAAACAAGTGGCATTGTGCATCTGGCTCGCTGGTACCAAAACGCAGCGAATGAAGGAATGACGCACAAACAGGCGGAAATTGTTGGGGAAAGCAGGGGGAGGAGCAGGGGGAGCCAAGTGTAGCCTAGTGGTGCCCCTTTGGCGCCTTGGCCCTGAGGAAGGCAAGTGATCACGTTGGTAGGCCAAGGGCCAAGGCTGCAAGCCTGATTGGGACGAAGCTCCTCGAGGCTGTCGTAGAGGAGCTCCTGTAGAGATTCAGTATTAATAGGTGCATGAAAAGAATCAATGTCCATATTGACTATCTTCATACCTGATCCGTCATCATCCCATGCTGGGTACTATGTTGCAATACTCGCTGAACGCTCACTACCCTTCATCTGACTATCTAGCCAAAAAAATAAGGCATCGACTCCAGAACGCCAACCATCCCAATTCCATCCTCTTCAACTCCACATATCCTACGCCATCATCTGGAAGTATTCGTTATGGCTCTCCGACCCTGCCGTCAATGGCTCAGTACCAAGTCCGCTGTCACTACCGTGATACTTCATCCCTTCCTCGGTTATAGCAGGCGGGGGCTGGAGGTCCGACATTATATCTGCTTCGAGATTGGGACTCTGCCCTCCCTCTAGCGTGGTCAGAGCCATCGAGTTTTCTTCACCTGCATTGGCTTGATGGTCGTCGCTTCGACCGTTGTGTAGGACCATAGCGGTTTGTGTATTCTCGTCCGTCTCCTGTTCCTCGTCCTCCTCGGCGATGCTGTCAGTGTGTCCGTTCACCGTGCCGACAATACTGCTGTCACAGCTCGCCGACCGCCTACTGTCGCCACTCAACTCGCTTCCAGTGCCATATGTCATGCTGTCAGTGTACATGACGCTCGTCCCATAGCTGGTCCTCCTCTCGGTGCTGGCTTCGCTATGGTTGTCGTCATCACTCTCATCGTGGTCAACGTCAAAATTCTCCTTGTCCGTCAACTCTGTTGGAGCACCATTCCAACTGGCCTTCCGTCCGTTGAGATAACTGCTAGGGTTGCTTTTCACTGATTGGCTTCGTTTGAGACTGACAAGGCCAGTCGATTTGGGCACAGGGGCAAGCATCAAAGCCATATCTGGCGTATTGCGACCACGGTTGCCGGTGACGTGGCTAGTGCTGAGAATTCGCCGATCAACAGCGGATGTTCTTGGTGTTGACGCTGCCTTAGCGTTGGAAGTTAGGGGCGTTCTTTTTTTCAAGGCTGTACTAATGGCACTGCCGATCGCCGAGTTTCCCCCTTTGATGGAAGTTCTGGCTGCGGCCGTGCTTGTGGTACTTGGGACACGCTTGAGGCTCATGGATGCATCGCGTTCGGCTGGACTGATTTTGGATCTGTTGATAGCCTTGGATGATGTCTTGACCGCTCGAGCCTGGTTTACAAGGCCTTCAAGAATGCGACGCTCGAGGACCTCTGCTCTTGCGTTCATCTCACGCATTTCGTCTTGACGGATTTGCAGCGCGGTCTCAAGCTTCGCCACATCTCGAGTCAACTTCTTTGTCTGTCCAATGAGCTGTTCTTGTTCTCGTCTCAACGTTGCCATGGACTCCAAAAGAGAATTCTTCTCTTGGTTCAGGGTAACAATATCAGCCTCCACTTTCTCTTTCTGCGCCGTTCTCTTCTCCAGAGCAATTGCCGCCTCCGTCGCCTCAGCAACTTTCGAGTCATGGTGCTCCCCCATTAGTCTCGCCTGTGTGGTCACCATACTTGCGATCTCAGCAGCTGTCGACATGACTTGTTGGTGAATCTCGTCAAGTTTCAAGAGGTTGGCTAGAGAGTCTCGAGTCTCCTTCTGATGGTCCTCTAGCCCTGCATACATCTCTTTCGCAGCATTCGCATGGGAAACAAGGATATCCAACTTGTCATACACCTCACTAGTGTCCTTCGCCGAGTTGGCATGGGATAGCAGGGTGTCTAACTTGTCATGCACCTCACTGACCTCCTTCGTCGAAGTCGTTTGAGAGAGCAGGTTGTCTAACTTGTCATGGAGCTCGCTGATATCCTTCGCAGGGTCCGCACGAGAGAGCAGAGTGTCTAATTTGTCATGCAGCTCGCTGTCGTCGTATTCCTTTTGGGCGGGCAATTCTCTGACCTGCTCAGCAGCAGGCAAGGCTGGCAACAAGGGTGGAATAGCTGCTGGAATGGAGTCCACACCAGATTTGATCTCCTCTGTTGCTCGTGCAAAGCTCTCGGTTTGCTGCTGCGAATGCTCGTAGTGCTGGGTTACCACTCCAAGCACTTCGTGAATTGCAGACAATAATGCAGGCTGGTGGTCTGAGAGACTGCCTTCTACCCTTGTTGCTGCCGCCAATGTCTTTGCTACCTCCTCCCGAGTTACGCCATGTTCGAAGGCATTGGCGGTGTGGAGGTTGTCCACCTTCGAATTAGTCTCTTCGATCGAACCAAAGACGGTTTTCGAATCTTCGGAGATACGTTCACAGGTCTCCGTAACTGTGGTCCCTAAGGTGTCCATGAGCGATTTGAGATCGTCGACAACCGCCTTCGTACTGTTCGTAGCTTCTAGATGTGCGCCATCTCGCTCCTCCAGAGAACTCAATTTAGCATCGCTAGCAAGCTGAGCGTCGTCGTACTTGGTCATCAGCGCATTGAATTTGTCCTCAATGACGGATTTGAGTTCGGCACCCGTCTCCTCGTGCTTGGTGAATAGCGTGGCATCTCGTTCTTCCATCTCAGCTTTAATGGTGGAATGATGGTCCATGTGCCGTTCAAGTTCGCCCTTGATCATGGTTGACATTTCTTCAATGCTGGCTGCTGTAGCGTACTTGTTCATATCGTCATGGTGCATTCCAAGTACTTTGTTCAGTTCAACAATTCCCTCTGCATTCCCTTCCACCTTACCGATGAGGTCGTCCCGCAGGTCGCCGATGATATTTTTGACATCGTCGATCTTTGTGGCCAAGCCCCCATGTTCAATTTTTCTGGCTTCAAATGCTTGCGCAGTGAGGCCATTGTCGGCCTCGAATTGCTCCCGAAATGATTTGAGATCATTCTTCACATCTATGATATCTTCCTTGCTAGGCAGAGAGCTGAGATCTGGAGGTTTGCTGCTTTCAATCTGGCTCTTGATGTCCAGGCACAGGGATTCAACAACTTCCAAGTCACACTTCTCGAGACCGACCTGTTCGCTCTTGGCCTCCTCCAGCTTAGATTTGAATTCATCCATACTGTTCTGGACGTCTTTTAGCATCAGTTCGATCAAGGTAAAGTCTTCTTTGTTGGTTTGTTCGGCAGCGCGCTCGCTTGCTTCGGCGACCGCTACTTTCATTTCCTTAAGTGCTAGCTCCAAGGCATCAATCTGACTGGATTTTGCCAATGGTTCAGATTCTGGCGAAAGGGTTTCGTCAATCCTAGCCTTGATATTTCTCAGGAGAGTTTCGATGGCTTCAGTGTCTTCTTTTGATGCCGCATTCTCAGGCAAGACAAGTTCGGGTGGAGGTGCTTCTCGAACTCGATTGACAGCATTGGTGACATGGTCGATGGCGCTATACAAACCGTCCAGATCATCTTTGTGGATCCGAGTCTCTCCAGTCTGGCTGCGGTCGACCGACTCCTGAACCTGCTGGATGGCATCTTGAAGCTCATTCATATCGTCTTTGTGTATTCGAGTCTCCGTCGGAGGCGGTGGCCCAGGCATTCCGTCTAGCGCTTCGACTTTGATTCTTAACTGTGTGATCATCACCTTTAAGCCTTCGATTTCGGTGGTGATGCGGTTCTGGTCATGTATCACCATCTCCTGTCCCCGAGCGGCCGCCGTGTCGGATTCTTCAGCCTGCTTCCCCTGAAGGCGCGAGATATCTGCTCGGACATCCTCAATCCCTGTCTTGAGCGCATCAAGGATTTCGTAGCTTGCGCTCAGGTCAACTGGGCGATCAGTCAATTTCTGGATGTCGGCTCGAATACCGTCAACTCCGTCCTGAAATGCGTCAAGGAGCTCGCTAGTATTGGACAAAATACTTTCATTCCCGTCGATCTTTTGACGCGATGAGCCAAGTCCCTCCCTGATGGCGTCGAGAACTTCATCGCGGTCAAGTGAAGAGCCACTCTTGATGAGTGCACCAGCGAGAGCTGTGCGCAAATGCTCCAATTCCTCCTTGACTAGACGCACAATGTCTTCACTATTGCTGCTGAGAGTCGATTGTCGGTCGTCAGCTATGTCACGAATGGCGTCGAGGATCTCATCCTTATCGGAAAGAGCATGGTTCCTAGCCATGTTTTTGTTGATAGTCTCACGAAGGTGTTCAAACTCTTTCTCCATTGCGTCCAGAAGTTCAGGTGTGTTCGGCGCCCCATTGCTGCGTGCTGCAAAACCTTTGTCTAGATCTGCTTGCATTGCGGCAAATCCAGCCTTGACCGTGTCGATGATTTCGTCCTTGCCAGTAACATCAGCAGCACGGTCGACATAGCTCTCTATGTCAGCTCTCAGGTCTTCGAGTCCGTCTTTGAGAGCATCGAGGACCTGTTCCGTGTCTTTACCGCTGGCGGCTGAATATTGCTGGAACTCATTCTTCATGCTACTGAGAAACTCATGCATAGCCTCAATGACCCGTTCTCCCATTCCGCCTAGAGGATTCTGTTCGCCCTCCAGACAAGCCTTGATTGCGTCAAATAGATCTTCGCGGTTGAATTCGACCTCTTTGGCAACGCGATCCTGCTGAGAAAGGCTGTCTTTGATGGCATCACTGATTTGATCTCTGGTAACGGTCTCATGTTGCACTAGTCCTTCTCGAACGGCTTCAAACACATCATCTTTGGTCAGATCACTGTCTGTTCCCCGGGGCGCAGTCATATCTGGCCATTCGATCCCTTTGATGGCCTCGCAGACAGCCGCGAAGACATCTTCCCGGGTGATTCCAGCTGGTGTTGGCATCGGAGGAAGTTCGAAATCTGCGAGTCCCTTTCTGACAGCTTCAAGCACGTCTTCGTAAGTGGCGCCAGCGTCTTTTGCAGTGGGTTGTTGTGGTTGGTAGGATTTGAGACCCTCTTTTAACGTCTCCAATATCTCGTCTCGTTCTAGTCCAAAATGCTCGAGAGCAATTTCCGGTTTGCAATCCTCCCAAGCCTCTCTAACGGCAATGAGCAGTTCTTCTCGTTCGGCAACCGGGTCTCGTATAGGCTGTTCACGAGGCTGAGGTAGTTCGGCGAGGACTTCACGAACCGCCCGAACGACTTCTTGCGTGTCGACTGCAGGACGATTCTGCTCTGCCGACCGTCTCCCACTTTCTTGGACAATGTGGTGCATATGTTCCTTAAGCTCAGCGAGGCCTTGCTGCACAATCATTCCGACCTCGTCTCTTATAGCTGCCTGAGCTTCGACACCAGAACCTTTAGTCGACGCTGTCGTTTGTTCCAGTTTCTTTGCAATCTCGCGTCCCATTCCCAGGACTTCTCCTCGAAGTTCCCGAACTAGTACTTTCACTTCATTTGTGAGACCCCCTCCTTGGGCCAATGATTGCTTGACACTTTTTAACATCGCAACAACTTCGTCGATGGCCGAGTCGGAGCCTGACATCGAAGCCCGTCCTTCGGCAGCAGATTTCGCTTTGGCCAAAGCTGCCGGTTTTGATTCACCTTCAAGATAGAGGTCTAAGTTTGATGGGCCCTTGTGACTATCATTGCCGCTTGATCGCACCAGCGCACGTGATCCGGATTCCTCTCTCATGTCCTTCATGAACACGAGGATATCCTCCAGCTTCGACATCATAGCAGGGTCAAAGGCGGTTGAAATAGGTGCATCTGATTGGGATCGAACAAGAGCTTGTGACTTTACTGCTTCAAGAGTGCCCATGATTTTGTCTTGTCCTTCGCGGGTGGCCATCTCCCTCAGCACTTTCTCGAGGAGGGCAATGCTTGCAGCACCATCAACACATGTGATGGAAGGAGACGCCGTCAAGTCTCGATCAAGTGCAGCAGAGAAGCTAGATGGACTGCCAATGCGCGGCAGCCCGAGACTCTTGGGGCGTGGAGAGCCGTTATGTGCTTTGTCGTCGAAATACATCCCTAAGTTGGGCGTTGATTTGCTGGCATCTGGGGGAGCAGCAAGTAACCGAGAGTCGAGATTTGTAAATTTGCTTTCCAGACCCGCTATAAGTTCTCTAAGGCTCTTGCGGATGTCTTCGTCTCTTGCCGTCGTCGCCTCCTTGAGACTCATGAGGTCGCCGTAGTTATCTTTGCTTCTCTTATTCAGACTCGACATCTCTTTTTGAACATTTGTGACGATCGACGTCAAGCTCAGGATCTGACTTGACAGGGCATCAAATGAGTAGGACGTCGGGACCGAAGACGACGTTCCATTCGTGATGTCACCTAGCGGTGTAGCATCCTGCCGATTTCTAATGGTCTGTAAGGCCAGCATGTTTGATGGAGGTGGTGTGTTCTCTGTCTCTTTTGATCTTGCAGGGTTCCTTTCAGTCGGTGTTGGAGTCTCTGATCTGGGTCTGGTTGGACTGCGTTCCGTCGTTTTGCTGCTGGGAAAATCCTCAAAATCCACGAACTTTGCCGTGCGAAGACCTTTGTCTGGTGATCGTCTCTCCAAAGAGTCGCTCAGCCTGCTTATGCCCGGACTCTGTAGGTTTTGCATTCGCCTATTTTGTGCTCGTATGACATTTCTATCTGGCGATGTTGGGGGAGGATTACTGGTGTAGGCACTGGGAGTATTTTCTCGTGCCCTGGCAGCAATCAGAGCGGCGGCTTCGTCGATCCGTTTCGATGTGTTAGATCTTGTCAGAGGGCTTCCTGGAACTCCTGGGTTCAGTGGAAGTGGTGGAGGTGCTCTATCGGGATCTGAGCTATCCCACCTGTACAATGGGTCAGTATTTACTGCGAGTATCCTGATCGGGCAGAAGACTCACATAGGCACTGAGCTCCTGCCAGACTCTGAAAACGAATGTTGATGCTTGACCATTCGAGACTCGGCACGGTCTCTCGAAGCATCACGCGAACTGGTAGAGTAGGTCGACATGGTCAGTGCCATCTGCGGAGAATCTTTGCGAGGAATGTCGTCAATTAAACTGAAAGTACCCGGTACTCATAACGCACTTCCCTCACTCCGGCAGTAGCCAGCAAAGTCAACAAGGAAACAAGACACGATTGCACATAAAGTTCAACAATGCTAGTATGGTATTGAGAGTAAGAGACTTTGGCGCTCGCCTGCTTGCACAAGTTGACGTTGGGTAGTGGTACTCTTGTGATTGGCTAGACGAATCTAGATGTAAACAAAGCTAATTGACGAATCGGCTGACCTGCCTCTGCAGTACTTGTTAGAGGGAATACTGCAGTGCCACGTGTCCGCCTCCAAAAAGAAAAGTGGCATAGTCTGACAACAGCAGTGTGCGCCAGCCTGGCCGGCTAACAAATTGAGGCTGGCAATGCTGGTTGACGATCAGAATAGAAGTTGCCCTCATTCACACAGGAGACTATCTACTAACAATGCCATAATGACATCCTGTCATCTAGTTAGTAAGTATACGGAGTACTGCCATCGAATAGGGGACGACATTGCCGTTGGTAGAGCACTCCTCTCCAAGTTTTCACTGTCAGACCGCTGTTTCATTTCTGGACTTGGCGCTTATACACGTGACCTTGAAAACCCTACTCCGCCAAGACTAATTTTTGAGTAATTCAGCACCTGGCAAGTGAACTTCACGCAATTTTGCAGCCCTATCTTCTCCCGCTCTGTTCAACGACGACCTCAAGCGCGAAAGTCTGACCTCAAGATGAAGTGTAAGTTTCGTCGCATCGGAGTATCGCTTGCGATAATATTGACGCATAGCACAGTTCTCAAGGTCGGCCGCGTGGCCATCATCACTCGAGGCCGGTATGCTGGAAAGAAGGTATGGAAGAGAGAACGGACTCAATGACGTGAAAAGAATCCGAGGCCTGACAATTTCTCTAAAGGTTGTCATTATCCAGCCAGTAGACTCCGGCACAAAACAGCATCCATTCTCCTACGCCCTGGTCGCAGGCATTGAACGTTACCCTTCCAAAGTCACTCGCCGCATGGGCAAGAAGCGAATGGAGAAGCGATCAAAGGTCAAGCCCTTCATCAAAATGATCAACTACAATCACATCATGCCCACGCGGTACACACTTGAACTTGAGGGATTGAAGAACGTGCTTTCGAACGACACATTCAAGGAGGTTTCACAGAGAGAAGATGCGAAGAAGAACGTCAAAAAGGCCTTGGAGGAGAGATACTTGAGCGGCAAGAACAGATGGTTCTTCACTCCTCTGAGATTCTGAGTGTGGGAATGTGCTTTATGTCCGCGAACAAGCATTTTGCGACAATCCGCAGGGGGATTTTAGACGTGCGGTCTGCGGGAGGCAGGAATGGTTGCAACGTCGATTAACCAGCCCCAATTTTCAGGCGGTTTTCAGATAACCCACTGCAGCAAAGGTTTGTTGGAGCTGACTTGATCTCTGCACCGGCAGGGCTGCAATGGATGACGGGAACGCGGCCCAAATGAAAACAATTCAATGTCATTGTGAAGATCTGCTGGTTTTAGTGCGATCGAGGGCTTCAGAGCTCATTCGAGATACAAATCATCTTTCAAGCGTTGCAGGTTCCGGAACAGTCCAGCCGCACCGCCACTTCCTTCAGTTGAACTTCTCGGATTTCTGCCCACGGCGGAGCTTGACCGTGCAGAATTAGCCATTTTCGCATTCCGAGCCCTCCCTTGTGCATCCAGCGTCTTCCTTCTGTCTTCCACCGTTTTGGCTAACGAATCGACGAACTTCAGTCTGGCCTTTTCTTCGCCCGTGCCCTTCCAAAGTATTGCCAACTGCCTGTATTCTTCTATTCTGTGAAATGCTGCCTCCAGACCGGCATAGCCGTCCGACTCTGGTCCCAGTAGATCGTCGATTTCCGCCCGAATAGATTTCAATACCTCGCGTGCCTTGTCATCTTCTGCTGTACTCTGTATCCCCAGTTCAGGTGAAGAGACTGAGATGAGAGACGAAGCCATGGACAACTCGGAGGGTGGTATCGGCCATTTCATTGCTTCTCCAAAAACCGTAATCACAGACTCCAGACGTGCTTTAACCTTGCCTAGCAGCCGCAGTCGAGTCATGAAGTCCGGCTCGTCCTCCGATCCCGCATTTTGCAAAGTGTCATCACTGTCACCCACCGAGCTCAAGACTGGTGGCTCGTTGCCAGCCACGTCGTTCTTGACAAATTGACTGATATCATCTCGCAACGACTCGGTCAACAAATCGTGGAATCCGTTCACATCACCACGAAGGACTTCTACTTCATAGGCAAGACGGTTCCCACTGCGGATGATCTCGTCCGTTAAGGATGTCAATTCCGAGGAGGCACGAATACTGATCGTGTTAAGAGATGAGAGTAGCGCAAGTGAGTCGGTAGAGGCACTTTGAATCTGCGTCGACCGGCCCGATTTTGAGATCTGGGTCTGGGATGACAGATTTAGGTTGGGTAGCGAGTCATTCAGAAAGTCGACGGGGTCAAACTGAGGCTGACTGAGCTTTGCAAGCATAGATCCACTGCCGTCGTCATTTTGCGTATTGTGCTCCTCGCTGTCTAAGCGAGAAGGCATTTCGGTCTTGAAGACCAAGCTGTGACCAGTTTTCACACCTTCAAGCCGTCCTGTGCTAATTCAAGAATGCGTCTGAGCCCCATTCGCCTTAGACTTTCTAAGTCGATTGTTCAAAGTTCCTCCAGTAATTAATTATGATCAGGACATGTCATGTTGTACACGGTATGCTTCTCTGCTGGGGACAATGAATGTTGTGGGAAATTCTAATGAAAAGAAAGGTCATCAGCAAGTTCCCAAGACTCGTCACCCCGTCACCTCGTAGTCGTGACCATCGCTGTCGGCTCGGAACAACTATACACCGATCAACCAACTTGCCCTTGGCGAGGCCAGGTTCTTCTCCAAAACGCGTCTCCTGGCCAGCTCTTCCATCTCTCTTCTTCATAGTTTCCAAATATTGTCAAAGAATATATATGCAGTAGGTTGGAAATTTGTTGTTGTGAGACCAATGACCAAGCCAGCAGAAGGCCGTCCACAAAGCAGGCTGCCGACAGGTAGGAAAAGACTAAAATGGCAGTCTCACTTGCCCTTGATGCCCTTGAGGAGCAGTTTGAACTATGATGGAAGGCGAAGACTGAGACAAGACACAGCATTCAGGTTACGGCGACTTGCACCTTCGCTGGATTTGCTATACTTGCGCTGCACCCTAGAAAACGCGGGTTGCATTTAACACGCTGCGGCCCCTCGACTTCACTGGACATCACCTGGCCCACGATCTCTGTGTTGGCGATGATAACTGCAGGGCTGCCTCACTTGAGCATTCTTCACACGCTTTTGATTCTCCTGCCCGTACTTCAAGCGCCTTTTCCCTTCTTTCTCTTCTCTCAACTCTCTCCCTCCCCTCTATCTCCCCTAACGGCATCTCACAAGGTGATGTCTACCTGGAAAAACTGAGACAAATCTTGCTCTTCCCTCGGTGAGTCTGTTAGCTACGTAAATTTCATGTCTATCCCCTTATCGGATCCTCAAGCCGAGTTCTCACTGTTCGGATCCGTCTAACGGACCCCTTCTCTGCCCATTATGGGCCGGAAGCTCTTCCTCAGTCACTTGGACGAAGCCAGCCTCCTAGGGATCGACAACATCTGCAGTATTCACAGTCCAGAGGATGGCATTGTGGCCTTCAACTATGTCTATCCAGACAGTCACCGTTTGCAAGTCCACGTCGAAGCTTTTGCCAACGATCTAGCAGAATATCCAGATGGCAACTCGTTTGTACTATCCACCAAGGACAACTCGCTCGATCCCATCGTCACAGAGACATTGCAAAAAGTCACCGAAAATGCCCATGGCAAGCCTCTTCCTAACTTGTTGACTGAAGTATCAGAACTTTTGACAGCGGCCATTACAAAGGAGTCTGCGCAAGACAACACCCTGGCCGACCAGGCAATGGCGGACGATGATTTTGATTTGACTTTGGAAGGTGTTTCTGATGATGAATGTTTTGGTCTGGCTGCACTTGACCCCCGCAGTGCAGGGCGCGCCCACGCCACCAGCTTATCAGCTGGTTCCCAAGAGAAGATGGAAAAGATACGTGCTGATCTTAGGACCCTCAAGAATTCAGGTTTCCGCGTTGGAGTCTTCGGAAACATCGCCTCCTCTGGCGTCCTATGTGTTTCAATCCGAGTTTCCAAGCTTGGTCTCTCAGACGAAGCCCTGCAGGCCTGGAATATACCGCGAAAGCATTACTTCCTGTTGCTGATCAGATACACTGGGGGCTATCGTGATGCAACCAGAGTTACCGACGCTCAGGAACTGTCGAATTCCATGGATATGCGTGTGGGACTTTGTGACCATTACAAACCTCCTCTGCCCCAAGTCCTGGCTCTCTATCAATACATAAAGCCGGACAATGTGACCTCAAATAAGAATGCCGACACTATACCAAAGGATGATCCTGCATTCCAACGACTGTTCATCGGCAACGCAATCAACCAGTTGCTTGAAGAGCGTGTCTTCAAGATCATCTCGGCCCGACAGCTGTACGATCTCACCTGGCTGGGCGCAGAAAAATACATCAACCAGATACAAGCGACATCGTCCTCTTCGATCATTGGCGACATGACACCCTATCGTTGTAGTGATGACGCCAACGCGAGCAATCTTCCCCCGATAGTCCTTGCAGACCACATGCGCCAAGAACGAGTTGCGAAGGCTTCGTTGCCCCTGATCATCATGCAGTTCGCCCTGAGACACTTTATCCGATGCACGGAGTTCTGTCTCGTGTGCCATTACCGAGTCGACGACGCCTTTGAGGCTTTGAAACCATACGTCTGCTTGAAGCCCCTCTGCCTCTACCAATACATGTCGCTTGGCTTTGGTCCTAGCCTGGAATGGGAAATCATGGCCCAACCATACGTTGTCGACCTTTTGGTCAGCTTTTGCTACGCAGCTGCTCGTAGTGGCAGAATCAAAGAATTCCCCATTGGCATGAACTTGATGGTGCCCGTCATACCGCGTTTCAGTGAGGTCTCCTACGTCAGAAAGTCCTTTGCATGCTTGTGGAGTATGAGCTTGAGGTGCTTGGTGGTCGCAGATGACGAAAAGAAGGAATCAGCAGTTAAGAATCTCAAGTCTGGTGACTGGATTGTCCTCCTCTGTCGCCAGGCTGGCGCAGCAGCCCATTGCCGGGTTATGAGAGTCGACCTGCCTGACGTTTGGCTCCATGAACCAGTGTCGGTTCCATTACCAGAACATTGCAGGATTTTCGGCTGTGCCACAAAAGATGCTAATGAGAACGGCGACTTCCTCAACGCAGAATGCTACCTGTACGACAAGAACTTTGATAACCTCGTTAAAGAACACCAGCAGGGTGCTATTATGACATTGTTAGATGCCCTTCCAGACGTGATAGAGATGCATCAATATCTGGGGGGCCAAGGAAAGAGTCACGAGTTCAGCTTGAAAGCATGGTCTGACCGGATTCCAGAGTCAACAGTGAATCTTCTCCGTTGGATTGTCGCGTCCAATAGGTCTTGCATCTTCCAGGTCGACGACATCGACGGCAAGACTGGCTGCGAAATCCGTGGAAAGGCTGAAGACCGTGTTGGAGGAATGGCGTCTTGGATCCAATTTCGCTTCGCTCAAGGGGCTCCGGACAAAGAAAAGCGGTTCAACCAAAGCGTAGAGCGGCATGCTCGAGCCACTAGAACCAAATATCCGACTCTTTTTGCATGGCACGGAAGTCCAATGGGTAATTGGCATTCAATCATCCGACAGGGCCTCCAATATGATGACATCCTCCACGGCAGATCATATGGGAATGGGGTCTACATGAGCCCGCATGCGTCCACAAGCTTGGGGTATACGTACGAGGTTGTTCACAGCAATTGCAGCTGGCAAGGTTCTTTGCTCAAAATTGAGAAGGTGCTTTCCCTGCAAGAGGTGGTGAATGACCCTGAGCAATTCACGTCCACCGTGCCGCATTATGTGGTGCCTAAGGTTGACTGGATTCAGACGCGATATCTATTCATTAAGACCAAGGATGCACCCATTCGTCGCGACCTGGCAGTTGAAATCTATGAGCAGGATCCAAACCGACGGGCTTACAACGAAGCGTGTGAGGTACTGTCAATTCCAATGACTGCTATTTCCAAAGCTCGACGACCTGGAAACAGCATCGAATCGGCCGCGACCCCTCGCGGGAAGCGTACCAAGAGGATTGTGACAACGGACCTGGCGACGGCCGAGCAACGAGAAGACGATGGCGACAGTGTAGTGTCGGATGCGGATGATTTGGCCCTGCTTCAAGATGCAGATCAGAAGTATGATCTCGGGCTTCATGAATCTGATGCTACTGCTGAAAGCCTGTGCGCCAGTGGCAAAAAGCGGCCGGCAGAGGCAGCATTAGATACAGATTTTGTACCTGGCAAATTGGACATCAGGGATATCACGTGTATGGAAGCGCCTCAGGACGCTACGCCGATAGCCAGTACGGCGCTCATGGGTCTATTCAGAGACGCTCTGAAGACGCAGGAAAGCACCCCGCCGGCCACACTCGGATGGTACATCGGCCGCAACTTGATCAGCAACGTGTATCAATGGATCGTGGAGCTCCACAGCTTTCCAAAGGATTTGCCCTTGGCCAAGGACATGAAAGATGCGGGAGTGACGTCATTGTCATGGAGATGCGATTCACCAGCCAGTATCCTTTCAGTCCCCCGTTCATTCGAGTGGTCAAGCCTCGCTTCCTACCCTTCAACCGAGGCGGAGGTGGGAACGTCACCGAGGGAGGTGCAATGTGCATGGAGGTGTTGACAAACAACGGATGGTCCGCAAGCCTCTCAGTTGAAAGCCTCCTGCTTCAAGTGCGGCTAGTTATCTGTGATACAGAGCGCCCTGCGAGGCTTGCCCATCCACCTGGCTCTGACTATGGTATTGGAGAGGCCATTGTAGCGTACCTCCGTGCGTGTCGTAACCACGGCTGGAAAGTTCCTGCGGGGTTTGAGACGATCCAAAATTGAAAAGCTCGACGTCATCATGCGATCTTGTCGGGGAAAGGGCATGGCATATCAGCCATGCCGAAGACGGATTCGACGTGGAGGTGCATGGGACGTGTGGATGGGGCAGATGATAAGAAGATGAGAATGGAGTCGGTCATTTTGAAAGGCGACGCAAGGTTACAGGCAAAAGATGGAACACTCCAGAGCATATCTCGCTTGGCCTGCGATTCCTCAGTCAGATGTACGAATACACACCCTGAGTTGGTAGCACAGCATTGCATTGCATGGGGCGGGGGTCAGGGATACAGGGTGACCAAGCACAGGCGACATTGGCATTGGAGAAGATAGGTGACGTGAGCCGGTGAACAAAGGGCACGGCAAAGCTTGTCAATCAGACATTGCCGTCCTTGGCCCGTCCTGTACACTAGGTGGACCAAAAGTGAGCTTTTCCCTAGAGAAATTGTTGAGCATTCTATGTTCCCCAGTCCGTCCATTCCAGCGACACGGGTGCGGAGTATTATCACAGCCACTAAGCACCAAGCCCAAAAGATTGGACACAAAGAGGCGATATTACGCAGGATAGGTAGGATAGGTAGGATGAATCGGTCGAGGGGCCTGACAGTGAGTGACATGTGCCATTCATTCTCATTTCTGTGATTGAAATGCACGATGCACGATGCACATGCTTAGCGCCCTTCGATCCGAACAGTTTTCACGCATGAGCCACATGTCTATCTGTCTGCTACGTTGTACTTGTATACATGTCTCGTCCTCGTCCAGGCCCTAGGGCCCAGGGTCCAACTGCCCAGTACCACGCAGATCGTGCACGTAGCTAGCTACTTGCTGTATGGCCAATGTCGATGGTCACTTTGGTGGCGTGTGTTACTAAGTAGATATACTCGGCACGTGGGTGTTTGCTCGGTACATATGTTTACATTCCCGTCGGCCGTGCTCGCGGTGACGGGGGAAGCCAACCTCGGGGATTGCCGTGTCGGCTGTTGTCGCTTTGGTGAAGTGATGAAGCTTCGGAATATAGATCGATCTAGATTATTACCGTTACCGGAAACGACAGAGGGCAGGGGGGAGAAGAGAGATATATACTCGGTACACACTCTGTGAGGCCCTCCATATCATACCCACATGCATACTTGTTACCTCCTAGTAGTACATACCTACATATGCAAGGCCGTTTTTAGAACCCGCAGGAAACCCACAACCCGCCGGGCCCATTTTCACATGCAAGAAACGAAAAAAGTAAAAATGCATCATGCATGCAGGTCGCAATTTCTCTGACATGCTCGTCACATTGATTGCCGTTCGGCCCAGGCTGTTGTTTGATCAGACACAGGAAGCGTGATTTATTTTTCTCAAATGCGGTCCCCGGGCGTCGCAATCCGATTACCTACACATCGCTCGGAACGAGGCAGCAACGTGTGTCTACAAGTACCTCGTCAAAATGCCGGTCATTCAAGGTTATGTTTCCCAACACAGTGCTTACCCCGGGAAAAAGGATCGTTGATGCATGAAGCGGGACGGGTCAGACAAAGATTGTGCGGAGGAGAGGGGTCGTAGGCTCTACTTGTTACAACAGGCTGCAAGGATATGGACTAGAGAATGCTAACTCGCCGCGAAACGCAGATTGTCATCCCACCTCCTTCTCCTTTGTCTGATAAGGACGGAAACAAGCATCGATGTTCCCAGTTAGCCGTGTAGTAAACACACCAGACCGAGGTCGGCATAATGTTTCAAGCATCAGGAGAGATATGTCATTGCCACAATCGACGAGGCGTTCCAGGCAGCCGATCCGGATTCTCGAAGGTGGTGTGAAGCCACCGACAATGTGATGGGATGTGGCGAGGTAAATATCGCGATTGGTTGGGAGGGTGAAGGAGCTTCCACGAACATGGGGACTGCAGGGGGAGGAAGTTAGCAGACATGACCAGAGACAAAAGAGGATAAGACGACAAGTCGGAAGCGGGAGAAGCGAAGGATGGTTTAGTGGTTTAGCCGTGGTCAGTTGGTCTTGCCAGTGCTGTGCACCGTTCCACATGCACCCAAATATCGATCCATAGTATTATTCATCCAGGATCCGGGAGAGTCGATAAATGGATAACGTGTTGCGGGCGTAGCAGTAGCAGTAGCAGCTGGAGAAGAGCAGCGGGAGGATGAGGATGATGAGGATGAGGAGGAGGAAGAAGAAGAAGAAGAAGAGGAGGAGGAGGAGGAGGAGGAGAGACGCAGTCGGAGGTGCAGTGGGTGGTTCGGAGACTGCAGACTGCGACTTTCACATGCTAGACTTGGCGGTGGTGACACACGTTGCGGCTTCAGTCCACTTTGTCGGGCCACTGAACCAATGCACAGTCCTGAAGGCATGAAATCATCTCCCTGGCCACCTCTGTATTGGGTTGCTCTTGATCGGCCTACTGGCTAATGGCTAATGGCCAGCGGCCCCAGCAGCAGCTCAACAAGAAACCAGGCATGCCACAGGCAATGCTATAGCCACCTACTTGGTCCAGGTCACATTCAGCATATTATTCCTCTCACTCCCTGCTCCGACTGACCTTTTCAGTTCCCATCCTTGTTCTTCCTTCTTCCTCCCTCAGGCTCTGTCCCGTAACGGAACTGCATTGACCTGGACTTGGTTGCTATCTCCACATCATCCGGTGAGTATCGGGCCTTGGGTTCCTGCAGCAAATTCCCCCCAGCACCGCACCACCGATCTCCGCCCACCTTTCTCAACAAAAGGAAACCCTGAGTAGCTGGACTGCTTCCCCTTTCGACGTCTTCACTGCTGCTGTGTAGTCTACGTATTGTCGTTTCTGTCTCTGAGCATAACTGATCAAGTACAGCCTCCTCAACAGTCAACCAACACACCATGGGTGAAGCTACAGTCAATGGCGACATGCCGCATTCTGCCTTCCTCTCGGTAGGTGACCCTGCCGCACCTCTCCTCTGTATCGTGCGTCCGCTAATCGCCTGTTGTACCCAGCATATACAATCCTATCCCCTCGTTTCAGACTCAATCAAAACCATCCAGCAGAATCCCTACGGTGTCAAGTCGATCGAGCTGACCAATGCTGGCTACACCAAATTCGTCAAACCCACCCTCCCCTACTTCCAGACGCCCGCCTCCTACGCAAAACCCTATGTCGCCAAGGCTGATGAGCTCGGTGACAAGTTCCTCACCAAATTCGATGAGCAGGTGCCCATTGTCAAGGCCGACACCAAGGACATCCAAGACAAGGTTATGAGCTACATCCACTGGCCACTCGAGACCGCAAACACCACCAAGGACTGGGCTCTCGCTACTTACAAGGACGAATACAAAAAGTGCGGAGGGGAGGGTTACGTGGCGGGCGGCAAGGCAGTCATCACCACCTCCCTCATTATGAGCTCCGATGTCCTCAAGTGGATCAGCTCTTTTCTCCAGGGCAAGAAGGAACAGGCCAAGGAGGTTGTCAGCGAGAAGACCAGCAAATAAGTGCACCGCCATCGACTGCACCCGGTCTGCCCTGTTCCGGCGCCTCCACCGTTGGGAGCGCAGGCTCTCCAGTCATGTACAATTCAACCAACCTTGACCAACCCCAGCATTTGATACCCCGATAACTACCGGCACACTCAACAAGATCCGATCGCCCACCCATCCGGCGGCATCCAAGTCCTCTGAGGATCCTATTCGACAGCACCACAACAATCCAGCAACCCCCAACTCATATGAGCAAGCGATAATCACGGCCCTTTTTTTGGTCGCCAGCATCCGCTGTTGTGTATTTCCCCCAACTCCGAATTTATCCTTGATAGAAATTTGTGGTCTGCGTTTCTTCTGAACATGCATAGAATCGGTAGTTTTTTTTCTGTTGAAATGATATCAAGTTCAATGCAATGTCATACTCGCTTTGTGGCGATCAGCAGCACAATCTGGGTTGGGCATGGCTGTTCTGAAAGCTGGCTTGCGGTAAAGCATGTGAAAGTGTTTTCTTTTGGCCTTCTTATCGTTATCAGGGATTTTCACATGCTATGATGTCGTCTGTGGAGACCGGGAGGATGTACCGCCCCCTTTGAAATTCGACCTCTCGGGCAATCCAACAATTCGCATCGAAGAGGGATTCACAATTCTAGCTTTTGGAAGAGGCAGACAGAGCGACAAGACATTATATCCAATGAAATCCATCTCCTTCTTTAGGCCCATCTCTGCCAGACTCCTGTCCTGCTATGACCGGAGGACAGGCAGGACACGGGCCGTTTCGTATTCGGGTCCCGTGCAGGTCCACGAGACTCCTGCTCGCTGGATATAGTCTCCACCATCATGCAAGACGTGATCCGATCCGATCATCTCGAGTCTTTTGCTTAAGCCGGTTCAAAAGTGGCCTGGCTGTCTCTGATGATGAAGTGGGAGCGTACTTGTTTTGGCGTGGCGAACAGAACCATGACCACGACCCTGGCTCGACAGAGAGCTGCATAGGTAACAAGTAGATAGGTAGAACAATGTATACTTCTTGAAAGAGGTATTCTCCACCTATCTCGTCTGATGATCGGTTTTCACGCGTGTGTGCCACGTAGGTGTATAGAGAGGGACATGGGTAATGCACCTGTATCCAGGTATGCAGTATATACCCATCTCCTCCCTGTCCCTACCTAGACCATCCATGCCGGAAACCGCGATGGCAACAGGAAATTGGTAATTCAGACCCCAGCGCGCGTGCACCGTGTCGACTTTACCTATCACTTCCTTTCCTTGCTCTTCGACGGCTCGGTTCTTTCCTACCGAGGACATGTCATGCACACTGAATACCCCCGGCCCGGGGCTCTTCTTCCTCCCGCGACGCTATGTGCTTGATTGTCTTCTAGTAGTGAATATATGAGGTCGGTACCAGTGCTTGTGCTTGTGCAGGTTATACCCCGACCTCTAATCCGGGACGAAACGGGGGTTCGTCAGGTCTGGGTAGACTTCTTGACGCTTATTTACCTGGTGGAAGAGTAGGAATGGTCGTGTTTGCAGCATCCACCTACCTGTACATGTGCTCGACATTTTTCTGACTCTTCTTGCCCTTTGACGACGGGACCTTCGGAGGTGTTCACACTCCCGTCCCTCATTGACACGCACTTGACAGGCCCCATCACTAGGATCAATCCGCAGGAGTTACCCGTCAACGACCCTGCATTCCGCGATAGACTGTGTACGAATCCACCCCACAAGCGCGACCAGTACCAGTAGGGGCGAACCTGGTTTCCCGTATTCAGCTCCGGCTTCAGCACCGCTCCTCAAGATTTACATCGTCTGCGTCGAAGTGGGATGGAGGCCTGTTTCTCAAAGAGGACCATGTGTCAACTTGAGCCCATGATAACCATAATGACCATGATAACAGAACGGTCGGGAACGCTCTCCAAACACCCCGCCGAGGCCATTTGCTGGCGGTTTCCATAGATGGTATCCATAATGAAGAGTATGCCACAAGATGTCGTAGCCAAGACGAAGTCGGAGGGTGGGTTTCTGACGAGATGGCAGGCGGGGGCGAAGCGCAATGCTGAAAGAGCCCTCAATGAAGGCGTGAAGGAGAAAAGCAGTCCTCGAAGACGCCAGTAATACTTCACGCCATTCGGAGCAGCACTGACCTGCCAGCCTGGGGAGGGGATTGCAGAGGATGCGCGACGAAGCAGAGATTACGCTAGGTGCTGCGAGTGAGACTCCCGCAGCGATCTCGTCGAGAATATTTTTCTACCTGATTGACACGCCCTCGCATCTGGAGAAGTGCGTGCGGAACTAGCGTCGCTGATTTCATCTTCTAGTTCCCCGATACAGAATCTTCCAGAGATAGAGCAACTTCATCTCATGTCGACCTTCATCAGCGGAGGACTGCGCATCAGCTAAGTGCTGCCGCTCGACCACCACGCATAGGCCCCATGAGATGCTGCGTTATGGCGGCTTCACCAACCTACCAGGCACACTGGTGTCAATGGCTAACGCTCTTGTCTCGATCGATCTAGACATCTTTCCCGACGACGAACGCTCGAGCCGCGACGTTAGCCGAATAACATGGATAACCACAATCTCGACAAGCATCAAGTTACCAAAGGCTCCCGTCAATGTCTAGGTATGAATCTAACGTACGCCGGGATGTACCTTGCCATGACTTTGAGGTCAGGCATGAGTTTGACTTGTCGAGACTAGAGTTGAGAGCGTGAGGGGGAGGTATGGCTTGTTCACGGGAATCCCGGAAAGAGGAATGGGATTCAAGGATAAATCGAGATGATCCATACAGTGGGACGGGAGGCTTGTGATGAAATGCCAAGTCGATAGATGCTTGGTGGCCTGCTGAGTCGTGATCCGCATGCAGAGAAACAACACTCACCTCGAACGAGGCTGAGTAACCGATGGTTTCTGATCTCACCGTGTCTCAGCAAGATCCATCATGAGCTGAGGAATTTCAGCGTCGACAGAGCACTGGCTATGGTTTGAACTTTGGAGGGTAGGATCGTCCTAGAGCCGAAGATAGGTATGGATGCTGGTGTTCAATCTATACTTAAGTCGGTTTGACATCGGAGATAGGTACCTGACTCTTCACATGGGAGCAATTTCGGTCTTGGTGCCGTAGATCTGGGATTGCAAGATAAAAACGTCTGGGCACACATCGAGATCCCTTTGGGGTCGAATTTGTGCTGATAGAAAGATAAGCCCGAGCAGTCAGTACCGAGTATGTAGAGCAAAATTGTCAAACGAAGTCTCAGGAGATTAAACTCCACATTGCCTGGGACAACAGGTGCAGTCCGGAGGAAGCCGTTACGCGCGGGGAGCACAAGACGGGATACCTGGTGGATCGAGGACATAGGCGCATTCCTATGCAGGGGTGGAAACGTGGGAAGTGGTATCGCGTGGGATTGAAGCAGCCAAGGTGAGGAGGAGGAGAAAAGAAGCTCCGTGGTGCGCAGCGTGCATCAGGCTCGGCAGCCGGTGCGGAGGATGTTTTTTCCGGCATGGCACTTCTGCAGTTGCGCAGCCCCCAACTTCCCCATCTTCACCTATCGCAATGGTCAAAATGGTCCACTTCCAACCACCACACGCTTGTGCCTGCCGTTTGCGCTCCTGGTCCTCGTCCTTCTGCATGGTTTCGACTCCAGCAAAAGCCACTACGCTGTGCCGCCACCCGTTTTGCCTCTGAACCACTCATTCTACGTCAACCGCTAGCGCTCATGCACAACCTCGCCAGGGCGCAGAGATAAGCTCACGCAAGGGTCAAGAGATACGAAAAAGACGGACACGATCAAACAAGCCTCAGCCAGATCATGGCTTATACCTCTTGAACGATGCCGCTTCTGTTTCTCTGGTCGATCCGGCTGTAGCCATTGACATCACCAACAAGATCTCGCTTCTCGTCACCAATCGCTTTGGACAGCCTGCTTGAAGAAACGAAGAGATCAACAAAACCATAATCGACCCTTCACCTGAGGTCTTCCAGAAGAACGGCATTGTCATACGTCCTTGGTACATACTCTGTACAGGTTGCCGTGCCTTATCGCGCTCCCACGAGTGCAGGGTTCACTAAAGGGCCTAGGCCATGGTCAGCGCCAACCACGATTCGATCAAGCTCCTGCAAGGCCTGCTCTTCTTGTCCAAAGAGAATGGGGTTTGGCCCTTATCAGGGACCTTGAAGATCGCGAGTGGATCCCAACCTTCGGCCGATTCCCACCCTACGAGCACCGACTTCCTCTCCCGCATCGAGGTGCTTTGCATCATATCGTCTGCGATTATCGCTACGCTGCTGGTCCCCTGTCGCGTATATCTTTCTCGCCGTCCGCCCATCGGCACATAGTTGTTTTTCACTCTATGGTCGGGTTGTAAGCCACCGGCAAGATGTCAAAGTACGTGACAGAAACAAAGAAATATATCCCCAGCGGGGCGACTGTCAAGGCCAGGGCGACCACTCTCAGCGCATGGGAACTCCCTAAGCAAGGTAATTCCATCTCCAGGATCTGTGGACTGACACGGTTACTAACCCAAATCCGTAGATTCCGCTCTTGCTCCCAAAGATGTATGGTAAGTCGATGCTGGGTACAGAGCGCGCGTACACGCCGCCTGAGGCGAACCGTCAGGACTGACCCAATATCCAGGACCAATGCGGACATGGACCCGGTCCCCCCAAAGTACCAAACATGGACTTTGTGGACTTGGATGGCATACTGGGCAACCGACACCATCAATCTGGGTACCTGGGAAACCGCTTCTTCTGTGATTGCCGTGGGTCTAAACTGGCGCGATGCAATTCCCATCATGGTTGTCGGTACCAGCTGCGTGGCTGTGCCTATGGTCCTCAACGGTGCCATCGGCGCCAAACTGCACATTCCATTCTCAGTCATTGTCAGATCCAGCTTCGGTTACTACTTCGGTTACTTCTGTATCGTCTCTCGAGCCATCTTGGCCATGTTCTGGCTTGGTATCCAAGGTGCCAACGGCGCACAGTGTATTACCCTCATGTTGACCGCCATCTGGCCATCGTACGCACACATCAAGAATCACCTCCCCAGTGATGCCGGTATTACGACCCAGGGAATGATCAGCTATTTCCTCTTCTGGATAATTCAGCTTCCACTATTGCTGATCCCTCCGACGCGTCTTCGCTATCTTTTCATAGTCAAGCTGGTCGCTGCACCAATCACCGCACTGGCTACTCTCGGTTGGATTGTTCACAAAGCCGGAGGCGGTGGCGCCATCTTCTCCCTGCCCGAGACAGTTCACGGCAGCCAGCGCGCCTGGCTATGGTTGTCATGCATGTCCTCGGTCACAGGTTCTTGGGCCACACTGGCTTGTAACATCCCTGACTTCAGTCGATATGCGAAGACCTCCCGCGGTCAGTATATTCAGCTACCTTTCCTTCCGGCAATCTTTACAGTCTGTGGTGTGATGGGCATTGTCACCACGTCTGCATCCAAAGTTCTTTACGGAGAGTTTCTTTGGAACCCGTTGGATATTATCGACCATTGGTTGGACAACCCTGGCGGTCGTGCCGCTGCATTCTTCGCCGCGCTCTCGTGGTACATTGCCCAAGTTGGCACAAACATCACCGCAAACAGCATGTAAGTCTTGAATTCTTGAGTCTGCCGTATCAATCGCTTTCGTATGCTAATGTACCTAGTTCCGCCGCAAATGATCTGACAGTTCTATGCCCCAAGTATATCAACATCAAGCGTGGTTGCGTCATCGCCGCTATTGTTGGTGGTTGGGTCATCGTCCCATGGAAGATCCTTAGCTCTGCAACGACCTTTTTGGCCTTTATGGGCGGCTATGCCGTCTTCCTCGCTCCCATGGCCGGTATCATCGCCTCCGACTATTGGATCGTCAAACGACAACACGTGGATGTGCCTGCCCTTTACGATCCTCGTGGTCGATACAGGTACAATATATATGGCATCAACTGGAGAGCTATGCTCGCATTTCTCCTCGCCATCGGCCCCTGCATGCCCGGTCTGGCATGGAGCATTAACTCCAGTTCTAGAATCACGGCGGGTGCACAACACTTGTATTCGTTTGATTGGCTCTATGGCTTTGTAGTCAGCATCTTCGTCTACTCCGTTACCAGCTACATCTGGAAGCCGACTAATCAAATCGTGCCGCACACGGTGTACGGCATCCCCCAAAACCCGGATGACGAAGAGGCATACGAAGAAGCGTATGACGAGAAGGTGCTCAGGAGGGACAGTCTCGTGGGAAACCCCAAAAGTTTCGCCAATGTAGGTGGGATTGACAGCATGGGCAGTGCTCTCCATTTTAGGAAGTCTGTGGATGAAACTGCCAGGGAGAGTATCGAGGTGAGACGAGCCAGTAGGGCGAGTCAGGGTGGTCAAGGGCCGCATCCCCCGGGTACGGTTCCGGAACATCTCAAGGGTGTTGATCAGGAGGTGCTGAATGAGAAGGTCTAGCTTGGCGTGATCACATCGACGTGATCTAGGGAAGCAAGACATCTCATCGCCGCCTTGGTCGTGCTCTGGCATCAAGCTCAAGGGCCCCATCCCGAGCCCAGACACATGCCACCACCGCGATAGATTCGCAACCCGCTTTTGAGCCAGTTGGTCGCCGATTGTTCCTTTAGGGAATTGAAGTGATACCCAAACACATGACCACGAGACCAAAAATACATCGAAACCTTGTCAGATCCAGCAAACCAAAACGGAGCTAGGCAAATTGGTGTAGACTCGTTGGGAATCCTCTCCTACTTAGGTACAGACTAGAATCTGAGATTGATCTAGCATCCCTCTCG
The DNA here is from genome assembly GCF_000835475.1 of Cladophialophora bantiana CBS 173.52. NCBI lineage: Eukaryota > Fungi > Ascomycota > Eurotiomycetes > Chaetothyriales > Herpotrichiellaceae > Cladophialophora > Cladophialophora bantiana. The sequence goes on from NW_015971581.1 coordinate 692,082, forward strand.
AGTCCGATCCGACGTTTCTGTTACGGGAGTCTTGATCCTTTATTTGCGTCTGATTCATTCCCGAACTTGGACCGCCCTCGAGCGAGCGAGTGAGCGAGCGTTCGCTTCTCCTCTCCGTTTTGCACTAGCCATGTATACACATACGTCCGTATGTAGCCATGTGGATATATGTATGTACCCACTACCCCATAGCAGTACCTTGACATAGCTTACGCATGGGCCGCGTCCTGTGTCCTGCGTCTCGCGTCTCATCCTTCCCTCCCTTCTTCCCTTCTTTCCAATTCCGCTCCTACCTCCTCCCCTCCTTCTCTTCCTTCCGTGTCCTCCATCCCCTCGCCCTGCGAGCTCAGGCTCAGACATCAATATCGCAAACAATAAAATACCTCTCGACGACGCCGCCGGCGATGACCTTGCCGTGCACGGGGTCCACAGCGGCGCCGGTCAGCACGGTGATCAGCGACCCGTCGTCCCAGTACAGCAGCTCGGGCTCGTAGTTGCGCGCCTTGACCAGGCGCAGGATGCCCGCCTCGCCCTTGAAGCCGTAGTCGAGGAGGTGGTCGCCGCTCAGGCGCGCTTTGAGGGCCAGGACGTCGGGGAAGACTGGGTTGTGCTTTTAGTTTGAGAGGCTTTTTGTCCGCCGCCTTTTGGGTTGGGAGGGACCGGAAGGGGAGGGGCATTTGTGGGAAGAAAAACTGAAAAAAGGGAAAAATGCACATGCAGATTGTGAAAACGGTCAGGACTTACTGCACACTGCAATGTCTTCTGTTCCAGGTATGAGTGAGAGGTTGTCCGCCGCGGCGCCGAGTTGCTGTGTTCGCGCAATCAGCCAGTCAGCCCTCTTAGTTGGATCTGCGCCTTGCCAGATCCAGATCCCTTCCCGGGACGGAATGGGCTAAAAGAACCAGGTGGGAGACTCGACCAAGGAAAAAGATAATTACGTACGACTTTCTTCCTCACAGTCAACGTCTTGGTCTCGGGGTCGACGTCGTAAATCGTGGTCGTCGCCTCGACGACATCGTTCACCATCAGTGTCTTCCCATCGTCGACCAGAAGAGCGCCGTTTGCGCTCGGGTGGGCGTTCGGTGGCGAGACGGTCTTGCAGTCGATCTCGTGGGACGACGGGTCCGACGAGGCGTTGCAGTAGACAACGTCTGAGGCCCATTTCCACGGTCCCCAGTGGTCTTCGTGGCTGCGGAGGATGGTTGCCAATGGCCCGCCGCCGTAGAAGTAGTGGTCGTTGGTGATGAAGAAGGAGCTGTGTCGCGCGACCGAGTGAGTGAGTGAGAAGAAATATTTTGGCGCCCTTTCTTCCTTCGTGAAACGCACCCAATATCTCTCGTTGCCCAAATGTCATGGAGGGTGGGAAGTCTTACCTCAAGCTCGTCGCGGCCACGGCATTGGGTGTCTTGATAGCTGGATGCTTGAATTCGCGAACGTACGTCAACACATCGGAGCCGATGGTGTGGGAGAACAGGACGATGGCTTCTCCTTTGCGATCGTGGTTGACGGCGAAGAGGTAGATCTGCCGTTGGTCCAGTCAACGAATGTTCCCCCCCACCTTTTTGGCAATCGTGGGACTAGGCCGACAGAAGATTCAGAGAGAACAAAATGATACCTTAGAGTCGTCGTCTTTCGGCACAAAAATGTCAATGCCATGCAAGATTAGGTCGTGCGAGGAATCGATGCCCTCGATTGTCAGCTTGGTGGCTTTGTCCGTCTTTGAATCGACCATTTCTCGTCAGCTTTTCCCCGGTCTTTCCTGCCAGCTCTATGCGCTTATGCTCATGCTTGACTTTACCTTGATATCGTATTTCAAAAAGTACTCGTGATAGCTGTCCGCGCTCATGGTGTCGTGGCGGTTCAACGGCGGATAGAACGCTTCTCGGGTCTCGGGATAGCCGCATGCTATATAGAAAAAGGGAAGTGGTCAAATTGCAAGTCCAGAAGACGCCACAAGCAACAGCAGCAGCTTCATATGTGAAGTGAGCTGAGCTTTGGAAAAACAAAGGCCGCGAACGAACCTAGGAAAGCAGTTGCTGACGGATGATGGATGCGGACGTCCTCGCAGGCTTTACCAACTGTTTTTAAGGTGGGAAGAGAACCCTCGGGGTCAGTTTCTTCATGTACTCTTGGACCTTCAGACACACACGGCTTGGGATCTCACGAACGAGGATTCGTCCAGCATTTGTCATTGTTCAATGGGCCATGACGCAGATGCGTCGTATGGATCGTCGCATCCGCCAGTCGTCCACCATACAGATTCAAGACCGGGTACGGGTATGCGTAGAAGAGGCCGAACAATGCGACCAGGAAGGACAGCGGTCCGAACCAGACCCAGTTGTTGACAGCCATGTTTAGACGGGGCGAGCAGGGTTGTGAACCGGCCGGTGGGAAAATCAATCCACAGAGATCTGTAAGGACGTGTGGTGTCTGTGATGTCTAGATGGCATTGATGGAGGGTTTTCTGGAGGGGAAATGGGGAAACCTCGGCTATGCACCGGTTGACAACAGCAAGCAGCAGTCAGATCTGAACTCGGTACGAGCTCCATATTACGAGAAGCTGACCATATTATACATAAAGCGGAATTTCCCCATCGGTTCTCCAACTGACCTCACAGAAGCCAGGCATCGGAGGGCGTATGGAGTAGTGGGCTTGACGTGAAGACCTTGAAGATGACAGCCTTCCCCCGGATCAACACATATGGCTATATGTACTCCTTCAACTTCCTCAATATCTTACCTCCAATTTTGTCTATCAGACTTGCTCGTTGCCCGTGACCATGCTGTGACTGCGATCCTTGCTGAAACATGTTTCCGGCCAATCCACCGGCGCTTGAGACTGAGGCACCGCCACTCCATTGCCCAGAGACGGACAATGCACAGCACATGGGTTGGCTGTTGGGATGAAAATGCTCTGGCCCGAAACTGAGGACTCTCGCTTTGCGATTGTTCCATCCTTGTCCCTCATGCTCGGTGGCGTGATAGATGCAGTACACCCTTCCATCTCCGTACGGAGAAGGAATGAAACTTGCATGCCCAGGCCCGAACGGCCCTCCCTTTGCTCGGTCACTTACAAGCAGCGGCGTCGGTCGTTTCCTCCACGATGACTCCTTCAAGGGGTCATCGCCGACAAGCTGTAACAGGGCCAACCTGTAGTCGCTGGTCCAGCTCCCATTGGCACTGTAGATGATTCCTTGAAAGCCGGGAATGTTGATGAACGTGGGACCTTCGTTGACGCCATGGGTTCCTCCATCCGCCCTCTCCCATGGTAGTTCTGCCCTAGAAATGCAAGTGAGTGTCGCTGGTCGCGCGACTTCGGGGGACTCCAGTTCGATCAAGAACAAATCCTGCTGCCTGTCTGAATGATCACCCAGCGGCCACCCAGAGTAACAGCAGTATAGCTTCTGTGTGCGCTGCAGATAGAAGACTGTCGCGTCGATGTTCCAGTGATCAGGCAGGCCTTTCATCTGTCCGAGGAATTCCCACGCTCCCGTCTCCATCGGGTCTTGACTTCGACTGCGCAGCAATAGCGTTCTATGCGAAGGGTTTCCGATCTCCGGGTGGGCGCCGCAGAAGTAGATGTACCATCTTCTATTCAGGTAGTGCAGTTCGGGGGCCCAGATGTCCGCCACCCAGGGAGTTGCGGGCGGTGGCTTCCATGCGATGATTTTCTTACAATTCCTGAAATTCTCCATGTCGTGCGACATCCATATCTCGATGCGGTCTCCGCAGGTGAAGGTCAGGTAGAAGCGGTTGTGGGCGGCGACCATCCAAGGATCAGGAGTATCCGCATCCGCAATGGTCTGGTTGGACATGATGCCACCTAATTCACGCTGAGATCGACAAGATCACAATGCGAAACGTTGGTTCATAATGGTTATGAATCAGACGAAGTGACCATGTAAATTGTCATCGACACGTAATTGACAATCATCGGCTGGGCCCAAAAGTTGCCGAATCGTGTCCCACGTGGTATTTTATCCCCAACATTTCATCGTATAACTCACATTCGCTGCCCGGAGAAGGGCTCAGAAGTGTACAAGTGTTGTGATAGGGTCTTAATGGTTACATTGTGTCTCTGTATAAATCTCATTTCAGCTCGCGGGGGTATCATAGTCATAGCTCGTGTACACATAGCTCCAAAAACATTACTCCTCCTCGTCCTCCACTGCGTGGACATCCCTCCCAAAAAGCGCGCCAGCTGGGGTGTAGGCAGGTGTCGTAGAGGCTAGCAGCTGGTTCCTTCGAGCCGCCGGCGTCGCTGGAACCAGAGAAGCCTCCCTTGCTCTCTCTTCATTATTCGAGCCAGCCGACACCTGCCGCCATTTCTGGAGAAACCAAAGAGCCCGCTTCTTCTCATTACGATGGAATAACACATCGGCATCCTCCTCGAGCCTCTTTGTTCTAAATGCCGCATTCCTCCAATTCCTCAGCATTGACAATGCGTAGCTGGCCGTTCTTGTCGCCCGGTACTCGTCTGCTTTCCTCTGATGCTCGAGCATCTGTCGAGTAGGCACGAGCCAGTTCGAGCCAAAGATTTGGAGGTGCTCAATAAGATTCTTGCGGAATAAGAGATCGGCTTCAAGGCTGGCTTCTTGCATCTGTTCGGTCTTGTTGAACATCGTTACAATTGCACCGTGGGCTGTCCGTTTTGCATCCTCCACGACTTTGCAAGCCCGGAATTCCTCAGCGGTCGCATTCATTTGACGGATCTGGGCGGCCTTCTGCCTCCAAATGTTCAGTGCCGTTCGAGCAATATTCATCTTAACCTTTCTTCTCATGCTTTTGTATGCTTCGGCGTACTTGGCCTCCTTGCTCTTCCTGGTTACGGCTCGCCATTTCTGGAAGTATGTAAAGCTCAAAACATGCTTACGAGTCTCCACGGCTTTTTTCTCTTCAACTCGGAGTCGGGCCTTCTCCCGCCATTTCTGGAGACTATGCTTGCTCGCAAAGTAGTCTGCTGCAGCCTCCGCTCGTCGTTCATTCAATCGAATATGCCCCAGCTGCACCAACCATGTGTGGAGCATTTTCCGGCTCAGATTCCCTTCATACACAAGGACGGCTTGAGCTTCTGCTTGCTTGATTTGGTACCTCTTGACCATCATCTTTTCCAGGACATTTTGAAGTGCTTGGCGGTCGCGGAAAGCAGCAGCTGCGGCTTCCATCTCTCTGAGGCTCACTGTCTTTTCTTGCCATTTCTCTAGGGTTTTGCGGAGTATTCGCTCATCCCTCACTTTGACGAAGAGCATTTCGCGCGTAGCCAACGTCCAGTGCTTCAGCGAAAATGCAGCATCACGTCGCGTGCGAAAGTCGTTAGCGACATTGTCCATTTGGCGGATTTCTGCGACGGTGTTGCGCCAATGCGATAAGACCTTTCTTGCCAGATTGCGCAGGTATAAGCTGTCCGCCACTGCATTCATAGCCGGGTCTTCATAGTCCAAATATGCGGCTCTTTGCAGCTGCAGTTTGTGCCGCCATTGTTCAAGCGCCTGCGATGCCAACTTTCGGTTGTCGAGGGTTACAGCTTGCTGCCAGAGAGGATCATTTTCGTCAACAGAGTCGATCGAGTCAGATGTACGGGGTCGATAAAGCATGGAAGCAGCAGTGTTCACCCGTCTTTCTTGTCCTTCTCCGTAGTCGGTTGCCCCATCCGTTGTAGTTCCGTCTGTAGTCAACACTATGTTCGCCTCTTGTAAGACGTCGAGAAATTTTTCGTTGAGAGGAATGTCAGGGTCGATCTCGAGGAGGTCAAGGAGCCACCGCAGGCAAGGGTCATCGTGTTGTGTTGAGACATGGCTTTCTGAGCATATGTCTTTGTATTCGCGTTTTATAGCAGTGGGGGTAAAGTTAATCGAGGCTTCTTGGAGGCGGAAAAGAACACGGTGCAAACGGTCAATATCTTCAGGGGAGAAGAGCATCACATCTCTGACAAAGGGTGCCAGTTGCTCCGGCGTCATGATATCGTTCAGAGAGCACCATGGTCACATACTGAGATGTTGTAAGGAGGGCAGGGCGCATTGGAGCCAGAGCTGGACAAGCTGGAGCACGGGATCGCGTTCAGCCTTGGCAGGTGACGCGAATGCACGTGATTGGGATACCTCAATGGAGGACATGATAGTAACAGAGCCTGAGGGCCAGCTAACTAGATACTATCGACTAATTGACACTGTGAGTATCAGCACAAGTCCGACACCTTCGGCCGAGTACTAGTCTCGACAGTCTTTATATCTCTTAGTAGTCCACCAGTCACACGGTACGTGTCTAGGATCGGAAAGCGCTACACTGCTCAATAGCACCGATCGCCACTTTTCCCTTCAGGCCTTTAACCTCCATCGATATCTCTATACGACAAAAGGTACATATCATTAATCACTTTCTCAGTAACAGCTTATAAATCATACTACTCCTTCTGAATGGAGGCTGATCTGTCCCTGACTGTATGATTCTTAACGCGGCCCAAGTAATATGTTGCTTATGTGGGTGCCAGAACGAGGACCAGGGGTATCCTGTCGTGAGCCAGCTCGCTAGATGTAGCCGAGACACCACGTGAGATCACGTGGTGCGTAGGGCTAATCAGGCTACTACAGTTAAAAAGCTGACAGATCGGGAAAACCCCGACTCTAATACTTCGACCTCCAGCTAACAACGCTCAGATGTAACAGCACTAATGTCAATAGGCTCCAGTTATCCAACACGAATTCTGGAAAGTCGGGGCAATACCGCTGCTCGCAGATGACAAGCTTTTTCCGCCTTGAGTACTTTTGCTGACGAGGATGAAGAAGCAAATCAACAGCATCAGCGTGTCATCGCTTGGGCGGTGTTTCCTAATCGCGTTCTGACACTATCCATCTTACTCGTACGCAACTTGGCCGATTACTATACTACCTGGTCTCGCTATTACTTCGAGGTGAGGCATCTGGCGATGCGCCGTTAGCCGTGTCTAGGGCAAAAGATATTGAAACATAAACCCTAATGACCGAAAAGGATACTGCCCTTTTGAGACGCGGACTGTTGCTGACGCGGCTCAATCAATGACGACAAGGAGCCGCCCTGGTTGTGTTCGAGCATATTGAGGACCGACTCCACTGAAAGACATTCTAGTCACAATTCGACTGACTTGAACTTGGCTTGTCTTGTTTGACCCACATGAACGACGAGGAAGGTAAAAGATACAGTGTGAATAAAGGTTTATAGAAAGCTTGTCCTTGCTGATGCTCGAGCCTTGAGCGCTGGTTGACGGTGCACCTTGGCAGTCTCACTACCTTCAGTGATAATTGCAAAGGATATGGCTGCCTATGCTATAACCAAGGCTCATTTTTTCAATCAGTACGAGGCATACATGATGGCTCGGCTTAGCGCCGCCCAAGTCTTCCTTGCGGCTCTAGGTGTCTTTACAATACTGCTCTTTGCGTACGGACTATTCTTTCTAAATCCACGGGCCAAAGTCAATCATCCACTTCCGCCCGGCCCCAAACCCAGACCGTTGGTGGGAAATCTACCCGACCTTCCACCAGCTGGCGCCAAAGAATGGCTACATTGGATCAAACACAAGGAGCTTTACGGTCCGATAAGCTCCCTCACAGTTCTAGGCCAGACCATGATACTTCTTAACGATTACAAGGTCGCGGTTGAGCTGATGGAGAAGCGTTCCGCCTTCAACTCGTCTCGACCAAAGCTGGTATTTGGGTCCGAAATGTGCGGGTGGGAACAAGCACTTGGACTCATGCCCTACTCCAACAAGAGCCGCGCTTACAGAAAAGCGCTGCACACCGTTCTTGGCACCTCTGCTGCTATTGACCCGTTCCGACCGCTCATCGAGCTGGAAACGCGTCGGTTCCTGCTCAAAGTGCTTGAGAATCCCCAAGAGGTGCTACAGCTTATCCGGACTCAAGCGGGCTCTATCATTTTGAAGATTGGCTATGGCTATACAATCGAACCGAATACGCGCGATCCGCTGGTGGATCTTGCGGAAGAAACCCTCGATCAGTTCTCCAAGTCCTGTATGCCTGGAGTCTGGATGGTCGACGTGATACCTGCGCTCAAATACCTTCCCGAATGGCTCCCCTGTACTAGCTTCAAGCGTACCGCACGTCACTGGAAAGCAACACTTCATACAGCGGCGGAAGTGCCTTACAAATTTGTGAAGGAACAGCTTAGCAATGGGACGGCCGAGCCCTCATACCTTTCCAAGCTTCTTCAGGATGAACACGGATCCCTCTCCGCGGAGGCAGATGATGTTGCCCGGTGGTCTGCCTTCTCAATGTACGCAGGGGGAGCCGATACCACCGTATCCTCCGTGGCCTGCTTCGTCTTGGCCATGACGCTCTATCCTGAAGTCCAACGCGAAGCCCAAGCGGAGATAGATGCAGCAATAGGCACTTCGCGCCTGCCGACATTTTCCGACCGCGGGTCTCTTCCCTACGTAAACGCGTTGGTCAAGGAAGTTCTTCGTTGGCATCCAGTGGCTCCTATGGGCGTCCCTCACCTGACGACCAAGGCTGATGTCTACGACGGATATTTCATCCCCGAAGGCAGCCTTTTAATACCCAGCATATGGGCCATGCTCCACGATGAGGCCATCTATCGTGACCCCGAAGCGTTCAATCCTTCCCGCTTTCTTGGTCCGAACGCTGAACCGGATCCTCAGAATGTGTCGTTCGGCTTCGGCCGCCGGATCTGTCCTGGCAAATTGTTCGCCGATGCGACTCTATTTTCGACAATTTCTGGGCTTCTGGCAGTGTTTGATGTGCGGAAGTGCGTCGAGAATGGAAAGGAGATTGATCCAGTCGTGGATTTCGCGACTGGAATAATCAGTCATCCTAAGCCGTTTAAATGCGATATCAAGCCGAGATCCGCCAGTCACGAGAAGATGATTCGGTCTGTTGAGATCGAGTATCCCTCTCCGGAACACGGTGACGCAAGGCACCTGCCAAATGTTGCTGTAGTATAGGCCGGGCAGTCGAGAGGGTTTGGTCTCTAGGGTGGCTCTACTCGTTGCGAGCAGGCTGCGTTGGTTGTCTGGAACGCCGACGATGCCGGTTTGACTTTTGCGAACGAAAGGGATTCAGCTGTTTGTAACTAGCTGCAACGAGATCGATTATGTGCAAAAGTCGGTGCTTGAGGCATCCTGAGAATGATCTTGTCTACGAGTTCAATGAAACACAGGAGGCGTGACTTTGGTTTGATCAATATATTCTTGCTTTCCATAGCGGAGTGCCCAGCGACTCCATAATCGAGGTATCAGCTGCCAGTATACAACCAGAGAATCAATCATGCCGGTGACATGAGTCACTTGTAGACATAAGTCAAAAGGAGAAGAATGTTGAACAGATACATCTCGATCCCTCCGTAAACAGAACGGTAAAGGACAACCAGTCCCCGCATCCAGCCTTGCCAGCCTCGGCTATATATGCATTTGTGGAGTAGAGGATGTAGACCAGATTTCTTAGGCATCGTTTCTGAATTACCACCTCGTTCAAGAGTGGAGAGAGGAAAAATTTGACAGGCTTGACAACTCGGCGCATGTCTGCTGCCCTGCTGCTTTTGTGCAGCTGCTTTTAATGACTATTTCGTCTCGTTGATGAAGTTGCGTCGACGTCACACAGACGCCTTTCAACCAACGGAGGGCTTATTGCTCGGTCTCTAGTCTAGGATGTGTATCTAGAGCGTGCTCTCACAGCAACCCTATGGAGTTTGATTGCTGCAAAATATGTCTCCATCACTGGACCAGCCTGCACAGTGGCTTGAGAGCTATGCGACCGATCGCCATGATTGGCAACAGACGACAAACAACGACCGCGTCATCTTCCACCGGCGCATTGGCGTTGTCGAAAGCTTGTTTAACACCGATGGCACCGATTTCGAAGGTCGGGCAGATCTCACGATGCATCTACATGTGAAAATGAGAACGTTGCTGGAGTCTGAAGCTTTGAAGGCGCGAATTTTGCTTGCGTTAGGTGTTATGCGACAGAAACATATCCTTCTCTCCGCCAGAGTTGCCAGGGCTGTCGATATCCTCCCGCCCGGACAGTATCCTTTTGCTCCTGAAGACCGTTTTTATGTCTTTGAGCCATGCAAAGATCCCGAAACGATGTTGATCGAGGCAAAGAAGCACGTCGTGTTCGTGGAAGACTATTACCTGGAGGCAGAACCGGACGAGTTCTTCATCCACACTCTGAATTCGAGTCGATGCATTGACGAGGCCCATGCGCTGAGCAGGCTCTATGTCATGCCTATCAAGAGTGGCGCAGACGGCCTGCATCAAGTCCATTTCATGTTCGTCGCAGGGCACGAAATTGTCGATGGTCTCACTTCGATGCGGTGGATGTCTTCGTTCATCGACCTGCTCAATCTCTCAGCCGAGGGACTTTCCTCTGAAGCAGACCGTCTATGCACATCTTCACCAATCGACAGGCTTCCGCCTGCCCAAGAATCTTTGTACCCTCCAATGAAAGGATCTCCGGCAAGGCAGCGATGGTCATGGCTCCTTACTCGCATCCTTCGCCACGCTCGAAATCCCCCTCCCGCATCGTTTCAGAACCCGCTTCGGCGAAGGACAAGATTGCCCCAAGCCGTTCCACTCGACCCAAAATTCGCCAGCGTTCTAGACTATACCCGAACGCCCCCACTCAACACCTTCTCCCTCAGAGCAGTTCTAGGCCCAGTGTCTACAAGAAGGCTCTCCAGAGTCTGCCGTCGGGCGAGAATCAGTATAGGAAGCGGCTGCTTCGCGTTGGTGGCAATGGTAATGATGCTCTTCGAGGAAAGACGCAATTCGCATATTCCCCCACAGGAACGCCTTCCCTTCGTAGGCTCCTTCCCTGTAAACCCGAGGCCCTTCCTAAGCGGCAAACCCACCACGGGGAGGGAAGACAGTCTCATGCTCGCATTCAGCGACGGCATCACCCTTCCGTTCTTATCCAGCGACTTGGATCTCGAGGGGAGATTGCGGTTACTGGGTAAACAAGCACACCGCCAACTACGCCGGTACCAAAAGCGGCCGAGGACCGTGAAGGAAGAGATACATCTCGGTTCCAGGAGCCCAAGCCAGTTTCTGCCCCTGCTGTACCTCTCCACCATGGAGTATCTCGAGAGAAAGAGTCAGACGGCCAGAAAACGCGACTGGAACATCCAGGGAGCCTACCCGGCCAGCACGGGATCCAGTCTAGCGACCTGCGGGGTGAGCTCGGTGGGCGCTCGAGGATCCATCATCGCCTCGGGCAAATACGACACGAGCGGCAAATTATTGCGGCCAGGACGAGGAGCGAGAGAGAGAGACCGGGACGTCGTGGTGGCGGATTTCTGCAACCTTCACACCACGGTCCGCGCAAGAGACGGGGAATTCCTTGTCGGCGTCGCGGGGGACGGCGACTACCTGATGTTTGGGGTCAGCTACGATGGATGTGCAATTGATCCGGACCTCGCGAGCGAGTGGAAGCTTGTCATGGAGAGCATTCTAGAGGACCAAGACCCTGGGAAAAGGATCACCAAGGTGCCGTACAGCCCATCCCACAAGCTCTGATGCGACCCCTGCGGATTATCACGATGTTAGGGACTTGCAGCCGAACATGAGCTGCGGGCGGCAGCAGAGACAGAGCAGGAGAGACGCAAGGGGAGGAACGCCCTGGTTTCAGAACCCCACCAGTGACTTGGTTGGTGCGAAGGTTGCGCCGTTGATGCTCCATTTCAATTGTGCTTTCAGAATTGCCTCACAGCGCACGGAATGATGACGGTGGCGAACTAGCTCCTCCCAGCTCACATGCTCTAGCACTTGCCACCGAGTCGAACGATGCTCTACGCAGGGATTTATTGGGAAGTGACCGTGGACTTGTCCTACGCGCTGCAAGCTTGAAGTCCTGCTTGCGTTGATCCTTCACCGAGCGAGCCGTTTTCTGAGCGAGTGAATGAAAGAGGAGATTGTTTTGAAACGAGGAATTCGATTAGCAAGCAAAGCTCATGAGCATTCTGTAGCCTCCACTTTCCACGAGTCGTGCTAGTTGAGTCACGCAGACAACTGTTCTTCCCTCCTTAGTAAGTGATACGTATGTACCAGATTGCCAGTCCAGGTCGCGGCGGTTTGTTTTCTACAAGATATACCTGAAATTCTCGCTCGAGTCGGTTTCCGCGCCGATCTCGTCCTCGGTGTGAACGATTTCGCGGACTGGTCCGTACTTCTCGTCGAGCTTCTTGTTCAGGTGCGTCAACCAAGCAATCTGCGTCAATGCCATCGTCGCCGCGAAAGTGCAGAATCCAAAACTGATCCAGAATCCCTTCTTGTAGTGAGGCGCCTCGCTGGCCGGGAAGATGTGGGTCCCCACGAGCGGACCGCACTGGCCCACAAAGTTCATGAGGATGAAGCCGGCGCCGCGCTTGCTGTCGCTGCCGTTATTGTTCGCGACCCAGGAGAGGACGAGACCGATACACGGGTACAATCCGCCTGCGACGAGGTAGAGAGCAAAGTATTTGACACCGACCACTTCGACCAGACATAAGATCAGATACCCCACGGCGGCGGTTCCGCTGCACATGGCGAGGAAGATGCCTCGACGTTGGAAATGGTCAGAGAGATGACCGACTGCAAGCACAACGAGACAGGCAAACAGGTAGGGAGGTGCCGAGAGACCTTGGGCGTGGAGAGCGGTGAAGCCCATGCCTTGGAGGATGGTTGGTGTGTAGATTGGCAGAGAGGCGTAGCTGACATTGCAGGAGAAGTACATGAGTGTCGGCAACCAGTTCTTGAGGTCGAGCAATGATGCAAAGAAGTTCTTGATATCGATCTTCCTGTCACGCTCGACATTTCCGACCATTCGAACCATGCGAGCGCGGGCAATCTTCTTTTCCTTCTCAGTAAGGAACTGGCAGTCTTGAGGATTGCTCGGGAGCCAGTAGTAGCCGAAGAGGCCCACGGCGACAGCAGGTAGACCTTCCACGAGGAACAAGGCACGCCACCCTGCGATGGCATGATGGTGTTTTGTGACAAAGTAGGCGAATGCTCCGGCAAAAGAGGCACCCAGAGGAGCAATGGACACGTACCAGCCAAGTCGTCGACCCATTTCTTTGCGGTAATAGAAGAAGGAGAAGAAGTAGGCCAGTCCAGGGCTGTAGGAGGACTCGAAGATGCCCAACAGGAGTCGCAAGACCAGCATGCCCGCAAAGTTTTGAGCAGCACCGCAGCATCCAGCAATGGTACCCCAGATAATGATGACGGTGGGGACATAGTATCGGGCTGGAAAGATCTTGTAGAAAACAGTCTGCCAGTCAAAGAGAATGTATCCCAAGTACAACGTGGTCAAAAGCCATTGGTACTGGTCATCAGTGAGACCCAGATCCTTGGACATTCCGGCCGTGTTGGCGTTTCCTATGTTGCCCCGATCCATATATGCCAGCAGATAAGCACCGGAGACATAGCCTAGGACGATGATGTCGATTTTTGTGAGCATGCGTTTCTCTTCCGCTTTGGTATAGTTGAAGGCGAGGGCCTCAAGCCTGCCGACGACCTCAATCTTCTGCTCATTCTCGGCGGTGGAAGTGATGTCCTGGCCTTCGACATGGGTGATGTCGGTCTTGCCTTGGACAACAGGGTCTTTTTCGGCAGCCATGGTGGAATCGCTTGCTTGATGAGAGGGTGTAATAGGACCAGAGAGAAAGAGAGGAGTGTGAGACTGGCCAAAGACGTGGCGACTCGGTCAACCGCTTTATGTAGGCTCGAGGGAGGCTCTAGAAGCACCATCCCTCATCCAAGCCCCTGGGATATCGGCAGTGGTATCACGGCCAGCCATGGCCTGATCCGTGGGGAAATCTATTCCAGTGTCATGAGAATCCCAACCCCCACTGTACTATGTAGATCCATGGCGTTCAAATCTGGGGAAAGCTTCTTCGGCCACTCTCCGGTTGGGTGAAGTCCCTGCATGAGTCTTCATCCCCAAGTGCCGCAGACTTCGGCGTTATAGGATAGACCAGCTTTGGACATGTTCCGGTCGGGGAATGGCCGGGTGGGCGAACTCAATTCGTACGTGGGGGATTGTCGAGCGATATCGTCGCTGCACGTCGGTGTCAGTCGCCGTAAATAGTCCTTTTTAAAGAACGATACGCCGGTCCGAAAACTGGCAAGACTGAAACACTTTGACAACTTACATCGTTCTGTTCATTCAACCTTGACCGAATAATGCCTTCTTTTAAGATTCTCGTACTTCCTGGGGACCATATCGGTGCGGAGGTCATCCGCGAGGCAGTCAAAGTGCTTCGTGCAGTTGAGGCTCATCCCTCTGTGGCTAAGCAGGGCATCAAATTTGACCTCGATTTTGATTTGCTGGGTGGCCAATCTATCGATGTTCACGGCATCCCTTTGACACCCCAAGTCATCGAAAAGGCAAAGAACTCCGTTGCTGTGCTGTTCGGCGCGGTCGGTGGCCCTAAATGGGGCATGACTGGAGCGCTGCGACCAGAGACTTCGGTGCTAGACTTGAGAAAGGCACTGAACTGCTGGGCTAATATCCGACCATGCAAAATCCCTTCTCCGGGAGTTGCCAAATGCTCGCCATTGAAAGAGTCCCTTGTATCGGGAACCGACTTCATTGTTCTTCGAGAAAATCTTGGCGGCGTATACTTCGGCGAAAAGAAAGAAGAACTCGACTATGCTCATGATGTCTGGGGCTACCATCGATGGGAGATTGAGCGAATCTCGCGAATGGCTGCTTATCTGTCACGCAAACATGGAGGCCCCAAAGGTCCCAGCAAGATCACTTCTGTCGACAAGGCCAACGTTTTGGCCGTTTGCCGACTGTGGCGGGAAGCTGTGACCACGATCCACGATCGAGAATTCCCGGACATTCCTCTCCACCACCAATTGTCCGATTCTCTGGCCCTGATCATGGTGAAGAACCCCAGATCGCTGAACGGCATTGTGATGTGCGACAACATCTTTGGGGACTTGTTCTCCGATGAAGCAGCGGCTGTTGCGGGATCACTTGGCTTCAGTCCTTCCGCTTGTTTGTCTGGCATTCCGGGCGAGCCACTTTCTACAGGCATGTACGAGCCGAGTCACGGTTCTGCACCAGACTTACCACCCAACAAAGCCAATCCAATTGCAACAATTCAAAGTGCCGCCATGATGTTGCGGTATAGTTGTGACTTGGACTTCTTGGCCAATGCCATTGACGAGGCTGTCAGCATTGCACTTGATGACAAGGCCTCCGGCGGTCTTGAGGTTAGAACGGGCGATATCGGAGGTACCGCCTCGACGACGGAGATGGGGGATGCTGTGGTGACTGCTCTCATGCAGGTTCTGGATAAGGCGGAAACAAATGCAATGTCTGAAAGCGCTAGGCTGTGAGGACATCTCAATAGATCAGAAGATAGCGGACCAAAAGTCGAATCCAATACATCTCGACCCCCACGGATTTTGAAAGAATACACATTTTCTCTCTCGGAGCCACGTGGAGACTTGGGGGTAATGGATGTGTGGTTAGTTGCAAGTCGATCGGAGCTGATCTTTCAGGTTGCCTTGAGGCCGTTGAGACGGCGGTATGGCACTTTCGAATGAGCTTCCCCCACGGAGCCCGGCCATTCCCCGGACACGTGAACAAATGATACATACTGGCGATGCCTCTTGCTGGCAGATTTGACACGAGCACTGCCTGTGTAGCACACGACCAACTTCGAGAAGCCACACCGAGTCGAAATGCCTCTCACACTGTACGACAAAATCTACCAAGAACATTTGGTAAATCCAGACGACAAAACAGCACCACTATTATATGTGGATTCACATCTGATTTTCGAGGTCCCAACCGCTCAAGCATTTGATGGCCTCAAAAAGAACAAGCGCCCCGTGCGAAGGACAGACTTGACGTTGGCCACAGTTGATCACAATGTTCCGACAGATGACCGGTCCCAATACCGGGATGCGGCGTCTTTCGTCAAGGAGCCACAAGCCAGAACCCAGATCACATTGCTTGAGAAGAACGTCAAAGAGAACAATATCAAGTATTTAGGTATGCCCGATCGCCGGCAAGGTATTGTCCATGTCGTGGGCCCGGAGCAAGGGCTAACGCTGCCCGGATCTACAATGTTCTGTGGCGATTCCCATACGCCTACCCACGGAGCAGTGGGCGCTCTGGCTGTAAGTGGAGGAACTTCAGATATTGAACACGTCCTAGCCACCCAGACTGTGCTTCAGAAGAAGTACAAGAACTTCCGCGTTCGTGTCGAAGGCGAACTTGGTCTGGGCGTTTACTCCAAAGACATCATCTTGTATTTGCTGGGCAAGATTGGCACAGCGGGAGCGACTGGATGCGTCATTGAATTTTGCGGTTCGACCATTCGAAATCTGTCCATGGAGGCAAGAATGGTGCTGTGCAATATGAGCATTGAAGGAGGAGCTCGAAGTGGACTCGTGGCTCCCGACGAGGTCACATTCGAATATCTAAAAGGGCGACCGCTTGTTCCTTCGGGGGCAGACTGGGATAAGGCTCTTGCATACTGGAAAACATTGTATAGCGACGAGGACGCACAATGGGACTATACTGTCGACATAAATGCTGCAGACATAGTTCCGTCAATCACCTGGGGTACCTCGCCAGATGATGTCATCCCAGTTAATGGCAAGATCCCGGATCCAGCAGAGTATGACGAGAAAGAACCGTTCAAAGCCGCCGCAATCCGCCGCTCACTCAAATATATGGACTTGAAACCGAATATGCTGGCGACAGACATCAAGATCGACCGTGTGTTTATCGGATCTTGCACAAACTCGAGAATTGAAGACCTTAGAGCTGCCGCAAGAGTAGCTAGGGGTAGAAAAGTCGCGGATTCGGTTTATGCAATGGTCGTTCCAGGTTCGGGGCTGGTAAAGCAGCAAGCAGAAAATGAAGGCCTGGATGTTATTCTGAAAGCCGCCGGCTTTGACTGGCGGGAAGCTGGCTGTTCCATGTGTCTGGCCATGAATCCTGATGTCCTTGCACCGGGAGAGCGATGCGCCTCAACGACGAACAGGAATTTCGAAGGGAGGCAAGGACCTGGCGGCAGAACCCATCTCCTGTCCCCCGCCATGGCAGCGGCCGCCGCCATCAAAGGTCACTTTACTGACGTAAGGGAGTTCTTGACCTCGCAAAACGGATCGCTCGGGGTAACACAATTGACGCTCAACGGTGACAAGGTCAGGAGCTATGGTCCAATTGAGGTAACTCCCGCCGCCCACGTCTCTGCAATTGATGGCGGAGATGATGCAATTGCAAAACGACCATCGGAAGAAGCCAAGCACAGTGTGGAAGGTATCCCCAAGTTTGACGTGGTACGTTCTGTGCCCGCACCATTTGACATGCAAAATATCAACACCGACCTTGTGATCCCTGGGGAGTATCTCAAAACCACGAAAAGGACTGGCTTAGGGCCACATCTGTTTCAGGAACTGCGATATGACAGCACAACGCACGAAGAAGTTCCCGATTTTGTCCTGAACCAAGACCCTTACCGGAGATCTAAGATTCTGGTATGTACTGGGGAGAACTTTGGCTGCGGTTCCTCGAGGGAGCATGCTGTATGGGCGCTGGTCGACTTCGGCTTCCGATGCGTCATTGCTCCTTCTTTCGCTTCCATATTCTTCAACAATTCCGGAAAGAACGGGTTGCTAGCAATTCCCCTCGAAGACGTTGAGGCCCTGCAGAAAATCCATGCCGAAGGCCTCGCAAAACGTGAAGTCGAAGTGGATTTGCCCAAGCAGGAGATCAGAAATGCCGATGGCAAGCTGATTGCAACATTCAAGATGGATCCGTACACCAAGCACTGCTTGGTCAACGGTCTGGATGACATCAGTAACACGCTTTTGAGCGAAGAAAAGATCTATGACTTTGAAGTCAAGCAAAAGTCGAAGTTTCCATGGCTGTTTGGTCGCATTCGGAAACTCCAATCACCAAAGCGTCTTGGTCTTTATCTCCCTGGTGCACAAGACATCTTTGACTGGTAGGTTTTGGCATATGGTGGAGGCAAACCGGACGCCATCCGTCACACATATCCAGCTGATGTCGGCCAGCACGTAGATAGTTTAGCTAACTGCTTTCATTGAGCCAAGAAAGCCATAAACCCCAATTCCCAATAACATGCTTTTCACAGTCGTTTCCAAGGCCTCGAGCTCGGGTTCTCGGGCTCATTTTGCCCGCAATTGTTAGAATTATGGCGACGTGCTCTCGAAGCGTGGGCACGCCAGCATTCTCTCAAAGAACCAGGATAGAGCGGAGAGCGGAGACCGCACCCCACGCCTATCGCCCCCACGAGTGTGAAGGTTTCGACCCGGAGCCTTGGGCTGCCCCAAGGGTGGTGGCGTCGGACTTTCGCCGTTAGCAGTGGGGAACCATGGTGAGCCGTGTGGGTGAACTGAGAGAGAATAACTGTTGAGTGAATGGTGGGATATACTCTTTCAGGTCGATAATTAAGTCGAGAACAAAAGACGAAAGACCGGACAAGAACTTCCGTTGAGAGGAGTATCAACATGACGATCTCCTATCCGACAGTGTCGCCACTTCGTTGCGGCTATCTCTCTCCTCCAGCATCGAAATTCCTTGCGGATGCCAAAGAAGGGGAGAAATTGACCATGCCGTCAATGGCCTTCTTGATTCAGCATTCCGCATCAAAGTCAAAGATTGTCTTTGACCTGAGCATCCGGAAAGACCTGACCAAATACCACCCGGGCTTGCAAAAGCATCTTGAAACGAGACATCCATTAAGCAGCGAAGACGATGTGAAGTCAGCGTTGGCGCTGGGAAACGTCAACGCCTCACAGATCGACTATGTGATCATGAGCCACGTTCATTGGGACCATGTGGGTACCCCTTCTGATTTCACCTCTGCAACTTTTATTGCCGGCCACAATACGGGCAAGCTTCTCAGAAATGAAATGGGACCGGACCTGGCAAACCCATTTTTTGAGCCCGACCTATTGCCAGCGGATCGCACGATCGAGTTGCCGGCAACACCGAGCTCGAAGACCGGTGAGGTGTTTGACGAGGCTCACGGATGGTATTGGCAGCCCATATCCCCGATTCAAAATGCCATTGACATGTTCAACGATGGCACCGTTTACATCGTGGACAGCCCAGGTCATTTACCGGGTCATTTAAACGCCTTGGTCCGAGTTGCCGTTGACAAATGGGTGTATTTGGCTGCTGATGCTTGTCATCACATGCGGATTTTCAAGGGCGAGACGGATTTTGGCTCCTGGAAGGATGACAAAGGCCGAACAACCACAATCCATAAAGATCTTGAAGCAGCATACAGGACGCTCAACACCATGCGCATGCTTCAAAGAGATGGGCTAAACGGCATCCCGGTCGAGATTGTCCTCGCACATGATGGGGAGTGGCAGGAGAAAAATTCGGACCATTTCTTCCCAAATCATTTGTAACGGAGTGGCGTGGCTGGCTTGTTATAGAACTTCGATGTAGATACTGGAATATGTGGCATCGCTGGATGACATGTTAAACTTCATATGCCATGATCACGCGACTTGGAATCATCAGGCACTGATTCGATGAGGCGGTAGGGCCCCGGTAACAACTTACAACGTTGTCATTGACGCGGGCCTCCGCATGGCAATAACGTGTTCTGCGGTCGTTCGTTACCACGCATGATTGCCGAGATCGAGAGGATTTTTCCTCCCTGTTGATCTAATAGGCGAGGCCGAGATACAAGTGGGATCTGGTGTTGTTGCTTTAAAGCGACCCCTCTCTGTGTATACATGCGAGTCCGCGGCAGGTGAGAAGGAGCTCGCGAGCTTCGGTCTCGTTTCCCCGGATCTGCCCTAGTAAGAACTGTTTTTTCCGTGGGGTGGAATTCTGCTCATCCCATCTCGCTGGATATCATCTCTACACCTGCCAAATGCAGAACGCCCGGCAGGAATTTGCTAGGTCGCAGATTTGGGGTCCGTACCCTCGTACACGAGGGTTCAGCTAGTCCCCACAACATAGGAATGATAATGCAGTTTCCTTGGAGACGTTTGGAGATGGCTGTACCTGCGTTCTCCAGAAGGATCTCCTTGCATGGTTGTGGAGTGTCTGGCGATCCACCGCGGCACTTCTCCTTCGAATAACAGGTCTTGTGTCGACCAATGCCATCGTTCGCATAACGTCTCCAACGGTGCCCGAGCATGGCCGTTGCTGGACGCTCGATTGGAGCAACTCTATGGGTTTCTCTGAGACGAAGAGGATGTACCGAGTACGAGGTAGAAAACTGGTGGATATGTTAAAGTTTGGATCCCGTTGGAATCTAGGCATTCCATTTGTTCAGACTCATTGGGCTCCACCGCGTCCAATGTCTCGGCATCAATTCCGCTCCGCTGATGGGTCGCGAGCTTTTTCTCCCTCCTGCGCGTTGAACGCAACCTCACACTAATAACAAAGAATACAGACGTGCAAAGGCTTCGGCCCGGACTCGCAGGCAATAAATATATAGCAAGATGCCCTCAGTGCAGGGCACGTTGATGCCATTTCTCTACCCTTGCCTTTTCCGGTCCTCTGCGAATTGCCTGCACGCTCAAGCTCGTCGGATTCGTCTTCACACCCGTCCCCGGTTCCGACATATACACCAAACTGGTCGACTCAGTAAACCGTCCGTTGCGGAAAACGATGCGTCTCTCCACGCCTCTACCTTCGAGGCTCCTAAACCACTGACCCCTGCTGCATCGACCCACCTGAACCCTTCCCCGGACGATTACTCCCGCTCGATCTTCGTCGACAAATGCCAAATAACCATCCACGCGGGCTCCGGTGGGAGTGGATGCGTGTCATTCCTACGCGACGCTCACATAGCCGATGGGCCGCCCAACGGCGGCGACGGCGGGTCGGGAGGAAGTGTGTTCATCCAGGCCGTCTCTGGACAAACATCCCTTCATAAACTTGCCAGACGAGGTATCATAAAAGCCGGTCGTGGCATAGGGGGGCAAGGTAAATCCCAAGGTGGACGCAGGGGGGAGGACATCTGCATCCAGGTCCCCGTGGGAACGGTAGTGCGAGAAATATGGCGCAGCGATCCCAGCGCGGAAGAGGAAATTCGCATCAAAGAACTCCGCGCCATGAGTGATGAAACAGACCTCTTCAAGATCCCGGATAACGGTCTAAGAAATAGATTCATTATCTACGCTGGCGCTACAACTGCAGACGACCGTCAACAAATCTCTTCGCATTTGCCCTCTCTCACTTCTCACATGCTGAAACCCAGAAAATCCCATCTCGCCATCCTGCAGCCTCGGGCACCTATCCATTTAGACCTGGATAAGCCCATGGACAAACCCATCCTCCTCGCCGCAGGGGCGGTGGGCGGACTAGGAAACCCACACTTTGCGACGAAATCCGACCCGAAGCCCAAGTTCGCGACGAAGGGTGAATTAGGCGTGCGGATTAGACTCGAGTTGGAGCTCAAGTTGCTGGCGGATGTGGGACTGGTTGGGTTACCTAACGCTGGCAAAAGTACATTCACACGCGCGATATCCAATTCAAGGACGAGGATAGGCGACTGGGCGTTCACCACTCTCGCACCTACCATCGGAACGGTGATCCTGGATAACAACAAAGGGCGTCCATTAGTGCGTTCCGGCGTCCCATCCGGAGACCCGGATAACTCGTCTTCATCTGGAAGCATCATCCCCCGTCAATCCTTTACCGTAGCGGACATTCCTGGACTCATCGAAGACGCGCATTTAGACAAGGGTCTCGGACTCTCTTTCCTCCGACACATTGAGCGGGCAAGGATCTTGGCATTCGTGGTGGATTTGTCTGCTGGAGATGCCGTCACGCAGCTGAAGGCCTTGTGGAAAGAAGTCGGGGAGTACGAGAACCTCAGGGATCGAGAAGTGAGTGAACAGACGGAGCAGAGGCTGATCAATTGGTCGCCCTTCGAAGCCCAATCTGCGCCAGCCACCGGGGACGGACTTTTCAACGGCGAAGGAGAGCAAATGTCAATATTTCCTTCAGGCCCCGCCTCCTCCCGTCCATCATCATCGACACTCGAACCATTGGCTTATCCGCCCATCAGCGCGAAACCCTGGTTCGTCATCGCCACAAAAGCAGACATCTCTCATCCGGTCGCCCCGACGACACTAGAAGCCAATGCCTCGTCAACGCAAGCAAACTTTCTTTCTCTAGCAGCATATATGAAGCAAGTGGAGCACGGACAGGTCGAACATCCTAGCGGGAAACAAAACGGATGGCGGAATCGCGTGGCTGCAATACCCGTTAGCGCTATAAGGGGAGAGGGGATCGATAAGGTGATGAGATATACGGCAGGTGTCTTGGACAGCCTTGTCATTGGGCGGTAGGTTGTGAGCTACCAGACGAGGGATGGACGGAGTGAGATAAAAAGTGGAGGCCCATGAAAGCAGGGTATGTGCTTGAGACTGGAAAAGGGTCGCAAACATAGAAAAGGAGAGAAGGGAGGAGACTCAAAGAAGCTCCGAGGGTTCAACGTACTAGGGTGATAGCGATCTAGTCGCAAAGCATGAGACGCGAAGACAGGGGAGGAAGTTTATACGATCGGGTTTTGCGATATATGGCTCAGGCAGTGCCCCGATTACAAGCACGGGTTCGAAAGAATCAATCGGACGGAGTTCGTACCTATACTTGACCCCTTGAAAATATCAAGGCGGAGAGCATCTCCTTGCTAAAGTTTGGAGATGCAGTGGTATTCAGCTATTCAGCCCTCTAGGCATTAAAGCTGCTCTCTGTGAATATTCTCACGTAGTGTTGACAATCCCACCATTCAGTGATGACGCCATTAAGGTGAGATCTTAGGACAGATACCGTCCCTGCCTCTGTGTGAAGCACCAGCGGACGCACACCATTCCCTCATACGAAACCCGAATGAACAATGAAACCCACGGAAGCGCCGCCAGCTCAATGAGTTGCCGACATACTCCTTCGATATTGGGGAGCATTAAGTTGCAGTAAGCTCTCTCTGCGCAACAGCTCTCTGCCAAATCTGGTTCTTGGGGGAGTCAACCACTAGAAACTCCTACCTGGAGGTCCGAAGCTGTTTGGTTGGCCGACGATGCCGCTCAATGGACTGGTGTGATGGATATGCTGAC
This sequence comes from Cladophialophora bantiana CBS 173.52, assembly GCF_000835475.1. NCBI lineage: Eukaryota > Fungi > Ascomycota > Eurotiomycetes > Chaetothyriales > Herpotrichiellaceae > Cladophialophora > Cladophialophora bantiana. The sequence continues at coordinate 715,150 of NW_015971581.1, forward strand.
TATGACCCAGTAAAGGGCTGCCTATCTCACCAACGCTGCCTCTGGGCTGTTGACTCGGAGCATCCTCGACGAATTTGATCACTTGACCTCTGGCTTTGTCAATGATCACCTCAAAGGATCCACCGCCATTTTGTGAATTACCCTCGGTGTCGCAAATCCCGAGCATTTCGTCCATGGAAACTGGAGGTTCACCTGGTCCTTTGAGACTCTCCAGCTGTCTGAGAACATTCTGCACCGGATGATACCCATCGGCACTCGCAACCGGGATTTGCGACAACTGACGGCAAGCTTGGACAAGCATAAGTCTAACTGCAATCGGACGCGGGAGATGGGACCTTGAAATAGCTTGAGGTCCAGAACCGATGGATCCAAAGGGGGGTTGAGCCCAGCCAGGACTGGGACGTTGCGAACCGGGGGGGCCCCAGCTAGGAGTAGGAGCCATGCCAGGATTGAAGCCACCCCAACCAGCGTTCCCCATAGCGAAAGGCTCCTGCTTGTGCTCAGGGAAGCTGCTCGCGAATGGTATCCTCGTAGATCCAGGCGGGCCGACAGGTGGGAGACTCATGCGTGAATCCGAATTTTCCAGGAACGGCGCATCCGAATCGTCCAACAACGCCTTGCTACCAAGCTGTGTAGTCAAGTAATCAACGTCGACGTCCGGAGTATTTTGTGGTTTCTGTTTGTCCGGGGTTGTGCTGGATGGTCGAGCAATGGGCCCTAGTCCAGGTCTTCCTATTGGAGCATGCTCACTGGACGGTTGCCTGGAATGCACTTGAGGTTTGGGCGCTGGCTGTTGATTGACAATAGAAGGCACTTGACCTGGAGCTTGTGGGACAAAGGACATTTGTTGACCCGGTTGGAAAGGTCTTGGAAACCCTGGGGGATACTGCATGCCATTCTGGGCGAATCGCTGCTGGTTACCCATAGGAGGGCCCTGGTACATGTGTATCGGAGGCATCATAGTTGGCATCATTCCTGGCGCACCCATCGGTGGACCACTTACTCCCAGACCAGGCAATCCATTCATATGGAACGGGTATTGCCCTCTGCCGTGGTTGTTTAGAGGCGACCTTGGAGCGGAAGGTTGTGGGTGATGGAGTGGCGGAGGTTGCCCTTGTGCTTTCGCCGCTTGGCCTAAACCTGGTGTCTGAGGCATGGCAACAGTTGCTGGAGAAGCAGAACTTCGGGATGCCTCGGTGCTAGCTTTTTGTGATCTCGGAGACGAGCCATGAGAATGCTGCCCGGGTTGCGAAGGTTGTCGATTCCGTACAGGTGTCGGGACCTTGGGAGGAATGATCGGAGTTGCAACAGAAACGTGTGGAGACTGTATGCTCGGACCGCGCGAAGGAGGCTGTAGCCCTGGGGGGAGAGCCACAGGCTGTTGTTTCGTCGGGTGTTGATGGACTGCACGCTCCTTGGTCTCCTTTTCCACCCTCAGAGCCGCCTCTTTTTCCTTTCGTGCCTGCTCCTCCTTGGCTTTTCTCTCGCGGTCTTCCTTCGCTTTTCGCTCCCTAGCCTCCTTCTCCTTGGCTTCTCGCTCCTCGCGTTCTTTCTTTTTCGTCTCCTCACGTCTCTGCCTTTCTCGCTCCTTCGCTTCGCGTGCCTTGCGTTCTTGTTCGGCTTGTCGTTCTCGCGCTTCCAGCTGTTTCCGGTGCTTCTCGGCTTCCTTGCGTAGTCTTTCTTCCTCGGCAGCCTTCTTCTCAGCTTCGCGCTTCCTTCGCTGCTCTTCGCGACGATGCCGCTGTTCCTCTAACCGCTTTTCTTCCAATTCTCGCGCGGCCGCTTCCTGGGCCGCTTTCTCGGCCTCCTTCTTGGCCTTCTCCTCGTCCTTCGCTTGTTTCTGCAGTCGCTTTTTCTCCTTCCGTTTGGCTGCTTCTCGGGCTTTCTTTGCTTCTCGCTGTGAGTCGAGTCGGCTCTCTTCATCTAATTCCTCGAGCAATTTTCTCTGTCGTTCCGCGGCAACTTTCTCTCGGTATGCTGTCAAGACACGTTGTTCAAACATTCGAGCGGCAAAAATTTGGAACATTCGTCGACCTTCTTCCATGCGTTGTTCTTCGGTCATGGAATCCTAAGGCAACTGTCAGAAGTTTTGCGGAGCACGGAGATTAGCCACCACTGACCATGTCATCGCCCTCGAAATCGTCCTCTTCTTGGGAGTCGTAGTCCTCGTCATCTTCCTCATCGTCATAATCATCATCGTCGTCTATGGGAGGATGATTGTGACCTTGATGGACATCTCGATGAGCTAATGACGAGGAATGGTAGCGAATATCTTCCTCACGTTGCATGCGTCTCTCCGCCAGTTGCTCCATCATGTCTATGAAATGTTTTCCATCGTTCTTCAGCAAGTCGTCCGCAACGGTCAGGATGCCATCTGTATACAACCTGTTAGCTCATCAAACCACTTCAGAAGAACATTTTGTCCAGACCCTTCACAGTAAGACTATTGCCGAATTGGAAAAAATCGGGTGGCCCAGGTGGCAGCCCATGATCGTCAAGCTCTCCTTCATCGTCACTATAACCTTCGTCGTCCTCATCATCGTACTCGTCGTCGTCCTCGAGATCTTCTTCGTCGTCTTCGATCTCGTTAACTCGACTGCGCGAAGGGTACGAACCAGCCATGGGATGTGTCGCTCGTTTGAATGGAGGCCGGGGCGGGGCCATCATCTGAGGGACGTTGGAGAGATCCGTGTTGTGGTTGGCAAACTGCTCAAGTTCCTCGTAGTAAGCGTCGTAAAGCACCTCCAACTCTTCTTCGATGGCGGTACGTTTTCGTCCACACACGGAGCAGCTGCAGGAATGCTTCTGCTGTTCCTTCATTTTGCGCAAGACAGCCTCCTTCTCGACCTTGACCAATGATCTTCGCTCATCTTCGCCCAACTCCAGCCAAAACTGCTTGATATTCTCCCGCTCGGCCTGGGTTGAAGTGTTCCAGATATGGTCGCTCGAAAGTTTCTGGGAGGCTCGCATCGCAGCATTCGATAAAGGCGGGATGTTGGTGCGGGACAGCATTGTTGAAGTTCTCGACAAGGCGTCGGTGGTAGGTTTGGATTTCTTCCGTTTGGTGGTATTCAGCCAGGAACTGTCGTGCATTGCATCTGTACCTTCTCCATAGTTGGGATCTTCGTCGCCGCTATAAAAAGCTTCTTCAGGGCTTCCAATATCGGGGTAGGCAGGGTCTGCGGGATCGGGATAGTCAGGCTCTTCGGTGAAATAACCCTTTACCGGTCCCCGGCCTTGTTTAACTGGCGGGAGCTGTCCGTTTGGTTTGGGTTGTGTTGCAGAAACATGGCCATTTGGCATCGGCATGTCCGCCTTCTCCGCCGCCCGTTTTGCAGCCTCTTTTTCCCGTCTCTTTTGCTTCTTGCGATTGACCGCCGGGGTATGAGCAGGCTCTCCGGCCGATTCAGTGGTATCACCCGTCTTCAGATCTGCGTCTGGCTTTGCATGCGAAGGCTGACTGTTTAGCGAGGGTGTGGAGGACATGGCCGGCCCCGAGTTTTGCAGGGGTTGAGGTTGTGCAGGCGCATCTTTTGCAGAAGTGTTGGAGGGCAACGGCTGTGGTTTGGCAGCATTAACCTGAGTGTTGGCTTTCTTTTTGGAAGGCATAGCGCCAGACCGTCACTAAAGAACCGTTAAGTTCGATATCGATCTTGGTCTCGCTAGGTTCACATCAAAGGCACGGCGGTTTCGGTTGCTGGTGGGGTATCACGAATTGGTAGGTGACGAGCACAGGAGACGCAGTATGGCAAACAAACAAAGAGGGCGAGAGAAGGGAGAATCCAACGAGCCGAAGGTGTTGAAAGGGAGAAAGCGAGGGTATGGTAGGAGGATGGTGGCTCTCGTTTGGTTGAACTGTAGGAAGTTGAGTTGTTCGACGTTCAAAGTCCCAAATCCAGTCCCAGTCTGGGCCAACTTCGGTTTCGTGGGGCGGCGACGTCCAGTTGAGGCTGTGACTGCGTTTGAAGGGCCAGTGCCTCCCTGGTGTGCCTCCCTGGTGCCCCCAAGGAAGTTGCGGTAGAGCAAAGGGGCCTTGAGGGCACCTGGGCACCTTCACTGCCCACCAGAGGAGAGTTCAATAATTGCCCCGTCACCACCACCAGCATCATGGTGCTCCAATTATATGCCTTCTCCTTGCATTTATTACACCTACCCAGGTATTCACACGCACACAGCACAGCGACATTGAGAGGGCACATATTCACCCCAATCTCAGGCCTTGGATAACTCACATCTACCATTGCATCATCATCATCATCTACTTACCGATCTGACCGGAAGAACTGCTCCTTATCGCGAGATCCAGACCCCTGGTCCCCAAGAGATCTATTTGTGGCTGCGCCTCAACCACCCTCTCCTCTCCCAGGCGCCGTGCCGCTTGAGGTGGATTTGTTCTCCGTTGGACCCCACGAACTCCCAGTGGACTAGTCTCAGTTATTCAGAAACAAGATAGCCTGCTCTTTCTCCCTCAGCTACAATACAAAAGATCGTTGCAGTCGACTGAAACTGCGGCTGGCGGTGCCGGTCGCTGGTGGAGGTGAACGTACCCCGTTTGTGGATTGGTCTTGACTGGCTTCGCTGGCTTTGCTGTATGCGACCTCAGTTGCGTCCAGTTACACCAGGCCGCTCCTCCACTCCCCTTTGACTTCATTTCAGCTCGTCCTCAAACTTATCCACCGCACAACAACGACTTAAGATCCTTTGAGCTCTCCTTCTGCTTCCTCATTCCTCCACTCTGCAAGAGCTGCTCGCCATCTTCCTCGAAAGCCGCCGCGGTTCTTGAAGCTCTCCCCCGGACCACCGACTCCGTAGTGGTGTGATCTGCCTGCCCGTGGGACAGAGTCCGCAACAGCTTCTACCGCCATGGCACAAAATCAGGCACAACAGAATGTGATGAGAAGGTATGTTGACTCTCACCACTTCACCGCCCTCGTGGTGGAAACAGTTGCCCGTCGAACTCAGCAATTCCCCTGCAAGGCTGCCTAAGTCACACGTTCCGCAAGACCTCCAGGACAATCACTAATGTCGCCTTCCGCAGGAAGCTTGTTATAATAGGTGATGGTGCCTGCGGAAAGACGTCACTGCTATCAGTTTTTACACTCGGCTATTTCCCGACTCACTACGTCCCAACCGTTTTCGAAAACTACGTTACAGATTGTCGAGTCGATGGCAGGTCAGTACAACTGGCTTTGTGGGACACAGCAGGGCAAGAAGACTATGAAAGATTGAGGCCCCTCGCATATGCAAAGTCACATGTCATTCTCATTGGCTTCAGCGTCGACAGCCCTGACAGCTTGGAGAACGTGCGGCACAAGTGGATTGAGGAAGCTCGCGAGCGATGTCCAGAAGTGCCTGTCATCCTGGTCGGCCTGAAGAAGGATCTGAGAGAAGACCCGATGGCGATCGAAGAGATGCGGAAGAGGAGCCAAAAGTTTGTTACGCCTCGAGAAGGCGCCGAGATGGCCCAGGCTTGCGGTGCTCGCAAATACCTTGAATGTTCAAGCTTGACGGGCGAAGGTGTGGATGATGTCTTCGAGGCTGCCACAAGAGCTGCTCTTCTGACGTTCAATGGTAAGCAAGGCGGAGGCGGATGCTGTGTCATTCTGTGATTCACAATGGGCCATGTCGAACTTGGACGAACACGTGCTGGATTTGAAAGCACGACAGGTGGCCGTTTCCTTTGATTCAGCTCCAATTGGGGTATCTCTCACGCACAGATCCGATATCGATACACAAAATTGCGAAAAGGAGAGCATGTACCTTTTCATCTTGGGGAAATGAAGTCCGGATTGGCATCCTCTCTGGCGACGGATCGAATCGCACCGGGCTTGGGTTTGAGCCTGTGCGACACGAGGCGAACGAATTTTTCATATTCGATTTAGCGAATTGACATCAATGATGGACCTTCTACTAATCTCTCGTCTTTTCGACTCAGGTTTCGTGGTCGAAAAGGCCGGCTACTGGCGAGAAAGATAAAAGTTTCCAAAAAATCTTCCTCATTGTATATATACATGTTGATTCTTTCCGCTTGCTCTCTCTGGGAGAATAGGGCTGCTATTACGAAAGCCCAAGCTTGACCAGGATTTACCAGTCCAGATGCTGCCATTGTACCCCATGCAGCGTGTGTCCCATTTGATTTTACACCTCTATGCTGTGAGAGGCTCGCCCAGAAAGGCCACCTTTTCCATTCTCCCCCCGCTTTAATATCTTCGTTGTCGAGTAAAGCATGCCTTCTGCAGTCAATATCTCTTTACTGAATACCATCGCCAACCCTATTCGTCGCTGGCTGGCATCGTGATACAAGTTCGATTCGCCAGTTTCGCCCATATCACCTTTCATCCCATGCCGCTGCTTTTTAACCCTTTCCTCTTCACCTCTTTCGCAATGCCGGCCAGAGATCTCATCACACCAACGCGAGATCAATGTCTTTTCCACGCATAGTCCCATATTTTGGCTTTGCTCGCGCTTCCTTCGGCGGCAGCTGCGCCTTCTGGCCCTCCAACGCCCAGCCCGCCGGTGCTTCCCACCCACTCCACCAGACCTCTCGCGTACTCGATGGGGACACCTCCCTTCGCCCTGCCTCCTGATCCAGGAGCACCACCCACGCCTGAACCGCCGATGCCCCAGATGCCGGTCTTCATCTGGGCTTTCCTGAACAGGCGGCCCCCGTCGCCGACCCCGACGCGGAGTTCTTCATTCGCATCGCGCATGGCGTTGTATTGGCGCTCCAACTCGAGCTCGCGGGACTTCTTGAGATTGTGCCGGTACAGGTTCCATGCGCGGGTGATCGTCCAGTGCCGTAGGTATCTGTTGCGCGAGAAGCGGAGCGGCCGCGGCGTGAGGGTTGTGGGATGGTACAGGAAGTAGCGGATTAAGGCTGCAATATGTGTTAGGACCCGAGGAAAAGTGAGGGAAGGAGGAAAAACGGTCGCTTGAGCAGCATCGATTGCCACAATGTATTAGAAGCGGATGGTGTCACGCGAAAAGGAGAAAGTATGAGAAGAGGGATAAAGGGGAAAGATGTGGAAGATGGCGAAAAGGAACGCATTGAACAAGAGACTCACTTATTCGTCTATCAGGTCTGCCACCCCCTTTCTTTTTCGCATAGTGAACGGCACTCGTCGAGAATGACAAACTCGAGTTTGTGGTCCCTTTCGTCCCCGTATTGGTGCTCGAAGAAAGAGAAGTCGAAATCACTCTGCGGAGCGACGGTCGAGATGCGATCTGGAAGACGTGTGCCAGCGCGGCACGGATCGACGAAGTGTGCATCTTCCAACCTCAGCTACTGCACGACTTTGTCATGGGATGGGAAGAATGGGTTTCACAGGAATCACTTGATATGGAAAAACGAAGGTTGCCCAAATCTCAAGCTTGACCCTCAATTGAAACCTCAGGCTTTGGTTTTGGCGCAAACTTTCGTCACGCAAGGCTGAAGCTTGGCACGTTTGCAGTTCCCAGCCTCGCATGTTGCATGGTCACTCCGCATCTACTCGGTACATGATGGCTGCATGGCATCTTTTCCCCTTCGTTTCATTTCTAAAGAGCGAGACCCGAAGCAATAGAGTTACTAGGTCCGATAGGACCCCATTAGTCCTAGATGGCCCTTCCAGCAGGCAACCATGCTTGCTCTCTATTATTGAGCAAAACCTTACCTCCCCATTTGCTGCCCACTATATCATAATCTCAGCCCAATCCATCAATTCATATTCAGTAACAGCTCTCAGGAACCCTTATACCGAATACATTTTTGTTCGTTTGTCAAAATTCATAATGCGCCTTTGCCGATGTCCCTGGGCCAGCCTCCATCTGCAGTAAAGCAACAAAGCATCTTTGAGCACCACGAAAAGGCATCCACCTACCACGCTTCTTCCCCATTTCGTCGAAAGCAGTCCGGGCCGACCATTTGTGTAATTGCGGTAAGTCAGCCACGATGATGGCAAAACGCAGCTGATGAGATTGCCCATTCCCGCAGCCACCGCAGGGAACACTAACGCTCCAAGGACGGTCTGTCCGATACTCCCACTGCCGTCAACGAGGTCGTGGCGGCCTAATATCCGATGGACGTGTTGGTTCTCTGGATGGCCCTGTGCATTTCCCCCATTCCCGGCAAGGCCTGCCTGCTCTTCGCCTCTGTCTTCATCCTCTCCTTCGCCGTTAAGATTGACGTCAATTTGAAGAACAAGTTCTCCATCCTCAACCCTCTCTTGCGCCTCGTCTTCATTTTCGTTGCCATCATTTTCCACTTGCGCCTCTCCTCGTTGAGAATGTCTGGGTTGCACTTCCGCCAGCCACTTGAGGTTGAGATCATGGAATGTCCAACGGTAGACTCTGTTGTAGATCGATCTCATGGCAGGTAAACAAGCAAATACCGTGCTTGGCAGAGGTGGCCAGACGGTCATGTCAATGTCAAATTTGTCGGTGATCTGTGTAGAAAGAAGGATCAAACTGCTGCCGGGGAGGGCAAAATCGGCATAGTCAGTGCGAGCGAGAATTAGATTGACCGGGATCAGGCTGTACATCCAAGCAAACTCTGGCCGTCGTACAGCGTATCTGAAAACTCGATCCGCATCCTCGTGGCCAAACACCAAATAGACAGATTGAAATCCGTGGAACCATGCTCCCGCCCACAATGTGCCCACAAAAGACAAACCCAATCCCGGCAGGACTAACTTTCCAAGCGTGCGGTCAAGTGCGCGATAGCTGTCTACCACATAGCTTCTTGGTCTTGATATTCTGATTTCAGATTTGCATTGAGGGCATAGAATGTGTCCAGAGCTCTTGTTCTTGTTCTTAGGATTCTCGAGATCCGCCACCCAGTCCAACAAGCACGCCTCATGGGCAGTCAAACTGCAAGAGCACGGCGAGCACCATACTGGGGGGTTGTTAGGATCGTCTTCACTTTTGTCGCTCATACATATCCAACATTTGGGTCCAAAGGTCGAGACGCGTGAAGGGGCCGGCGGTCTTGAATTAGAGTCATTCGTTGAATGCGCGGCATCGTTACCCGACTGGGCTGGATCCCGGGATGGTTGATCGAGCGCGATGGGATCAGAGCGTTCTGAATCCATCACCAAGGCTGATTGCGGGGGCAGCAGGTTGAGGTTCAATGAAGGAGGTCAAAGTAAAGGGAGGCGAGTGCCAGCCCTTGGAGAAGAACAAGATGCCAGCGTTTATTTATCATGCGTCGCCTCCAGAGTGTCGAGTAGTAGCAGTAATATACACAGCAGAAGTAGACTTGAGTTCCAGTTAGGCAACAGATCGTGTGTCTCAATTGTGGTTTGATTTACCGAGTAGAGTGGCAGGCTCGGTTCAACACCAAACCCGCCGCGCACGATGCTGCAGATACGTAATTTGTTGCCATTATTTCTGTGTCATCCCAGTAACTGCTTTTAGCTAGCATATCATAGTCCAATTAAAACAGCAAGAAGTCGCCCAGTCTTGGCACTCCGCGTCGCTTCGATCGCAGGTCCCGGTACATCTATTTTTATCTATTCAGCTTTCTTTGGCATTTCAAGGAGATCTGAGCCCAATCACCGGTATGCTGGGCTGAGGTCATTTAGGAATCGCTGGAGTTCTTCGTCCTCTGATAGTTAAGTACCATCTCCTCAAACCAGACCGACCCTTGAGATGTAAGGGGTTCTTCGTACAAAAACTCCTGGAGAATCACTTTCAGATCCTTCCAAGTGAAAACCTGCATTGACCAAGCCATCTCGGCCAACTTTCTGTTAAATCGTTCCTGGTTTGTTCGTGCCTGGTCAGAGGGGGGCCCGCGCTCTACTAGTGCGGCGATGTACAATGCCCACATCCTTGCGTTCAGATACTTATTCCCTCCACCTCGCGCTGAAAAAATCTCACACTGGTCTAAGGCGTACCCTAGCGCGTTCAAAGGTCGGCAGTTGTCATAAATGGGTACACCCATGATTCGCGGATTGTAATTTTTCCATCTTAGGAGCTGCGCCGATGCCAGTGCGAGGGCTTCGTGAGCATAAAGGTAGGCTTTGACCATATCAGTCAGGCCCTCACGTTTGAGCTGCTCCTCGCTGTCCAGATAGTAATTAATCATCCGGCTGTGGAAAAGAAACGCGAGTGACATAACAGAGGTCTGCACCAGCGGCAGAAGTGGAAGTCTCTCACTTTCAGTATTCTGGATCTTTTCGTACTTGAGCGTCAGCCGACTTTTTTTGAACCAGTACGAGACGGTCTTGTCTTCTATAGCAGGGTCCAGTTCTTCTTCGGCGTATATGGGCATATATGGAGCGGCCACGTCCCAAAGAGGCTTCAACACTGTAGGCAACCACTCGCCCTCATCAAATATCGGACGGCTAAGGAATCTAGAGGCAAATTGTAGATCGTTGTGGAGTTGGTACAACAACATCTTGTAATCCAGTCTTTGTTGTTCCCATTGCTGTCTGAAAACATGGAGCAGCATTTTGCCGTGCACAGTTGCTCCGGCAAGATTGCCATTGATAATTTCGGCATTGAACAACATGTTCATGTGTAGACAGCCACCAGTATTTTGCAAGTCCTCATTGCGCGAAACTTTATCTCGAAGTGTTCGAGTGCTTTGGCACAAGTATTTTAGGGCCACGGGCCACATGCCAGGGTTCGCTCGAGCGACGATCGAGCCATAGCGAGCCAAAGTGCCGAGCGCCGTCCCTCTCTCTTCAAGCGTAGCCACATTGTCTCGCCAATCTCGCATGGCAAGTTGATTGAGGTTCTTGTCGCCAATTTTGAAGTGGTACACCACTGGGAGAATGTAGTCGCGGTACAAAGATATAAGATTGTTCTCTCCGGGGCCAATAGCAATGGAGTAGACATGAAACGGGTCCGAATTTCCCCTACCAACGAGCGAGAGAGGGGAAGTGGCTATGGCAACAGGACCGGGTGTCGTAAATTGTGTCTGCATTGAGGGGGTCTGCTGGTGAACCTCGTCTGTTTTGGGACGGAGTCTTCTATGCCTCCATTCATAACTGATCTTCTGGGAAGACGAAGCTCGGAGAGCCCTAAAATTCTCTCGGCGCTTCCAGGCTCGATAATTTGTTTGAACGTGCGAGTATATTCGATGCCTGTGCGGCGAGGCTTGCATATTTTCTGCATCATGGTGGACCCAAAGGAACTGGTTGGTAAAAGGCGCGGCGATGTGGGAAGTCATAGTCCCAGTGCTCTCCATAGAGCTCCGAAAACAAGAACAAGAACGATGGATTCAAGACCATGGACTCGTAAAGGATCTGGATCCCCGAGGCTGGAGGCGTTCTTCTTCATTTATTTCATGGCAAGGGGGTCGCCTGACTATACCTAGGTAAAGGAGGCCCCGTTTTCCGCAGTCCCAGCAAAGCGCGGATTGGTCTTTGGCCATGCACGCTTACAAACAAGTAATTTCGTCGTGTCTTGATAGCACCTGTCTCGGGTTACTTAGCGTATTTCCAGCCCTGTGTTATATTGGCGGAATAGGGTAGTGAAACCAGGCAGGGTTCAATGGACAGAAAGTACGAGCCAGACATCATGAGCTAGAGGACAGCAGATGCGCACTTGGTGGTCTGCTGTCAGAACTGATGTGGATGGTTAAAAGGCTGACAAAGGAGGTTTGGCGGGTCGTGCGCGACCGTAGCTACTGTAGGGTAAATACCTAGGTGCCTAGCAAGTTAGGAGTCGTGTATCGCTATTACATAGAGCCATCGATTTGGAGGGTTTGTCCGCATGACCACAATTAGTACCTAGTGTATAGACGCGACCAGTTTGAGCAGTCCGAGGAGGTCACCGTTCGCGACAACTGCTTTGAACAAGTTTCGGCAGTGACATTTTTCCGTTCCGGCTGCGTCATCGCGACTCGATTGATTTCCCCTCCAACAGTCCGAACTGAAAACACTGCATCTCAAGAACAGGGAAGTCGGCCTCAGGATTGTATCCATTCTCTGAGTTATCTTCTTTCTCTTGCATATGTGGCCCTCTCCAGCCAGTTCGACATCCAGCAAACAACAATCCGACCAGCACAAGAGTGCTCTGGTTCATTTCAAAGTGTTGGGCAAACAAAGCCGTTGGAAAATCTAGCAGTTGAATTGTGTTTTCGACATGGCAACCCTTGTGCCAAAAATCGACAGCCTAGACCATGTGTATGCAGGAGCATCCGAGAATCGTGCTGTGCCTTTCGAGCTCGAGCAACGTTTCAAGAATTTGATCCAAACGTTCAAAAGCGACTATGGTCACAAGCCAGACTTCGTGTCCAGAAGCCCCGGACGAGTCAATATAATTGGCGAACACGTCGATTATTCGCTCTACAATGTTTTGCCGGCTGCTCTTATCGTTGATGTGCTGATCGCAGTCCGCATTGTCCCCCGTGGAAATGGCGATGCAGCTGAGATCAAGATTGCCAATATCAATCCCACAAAGTATCCTTCGAAAAATTTGACAATTCCGAATTCCGGAACCGTCAAAGTCGACCGCGAGAATCATTCATGGAGTAACTACTTCATGGCGGGATTGAAAGGGTCGCTGGAATATCTCCAACAGCAGTTCGGTGACTCTTTCAAGCCCAATGGCATGGAAGTCCTAATCGACGGGAATGTTCCGGCGGGTGGCGGCCTGTCTAGCAGTGCAGCCTTTGTCTGTGCTTCTGCTTTGGGTGTTATGGCAGCAAATAACCACGACATTTCAAAACAGAATCTGCTTGACCTCTGCATTGTGTCGGAACGTGCTGTCGGTGTCTTCTCAGGGGGTATGGATCAAGCTGCGTCCATCTTCTCTGAGAGGGGTTATCTTCTGTACTGCCGCTTCTTCCCAGAATTCTCTGCAGAACATGTCCCTATGCCCACGTCGGACCCAGAGGTCACATTCCTGATTGCACAATCTTTCGTTACTTCCGACAAGGCGGTGACAGCACCGCTTCATTACAACCTCAGGGTGGTTGAGTGTACCCTGGCGACTTTGGTGTTGGCAAAACTCCATGACATTGCTCTGAATCCAGATCACAGCTCGCTTGGATTTTGCCTGCGCAACTTTCAAGAAGAACTCATGAAGAAGGAAGGCCGTACAGATGAGCCTCTAACGGTACAGGTCGACTCCATGATCGAGATCATAAAATCAAAGCTTAAGGAGGAGGGCTACACCAGACAAGATATTGCAGAGATTCTGGGAATTTCTGTCCAAGAGCTGGAAAAGCAGTATATGTCGAAGTTTCCCATTCGGGCGGATCTGTTCAAACTGAGGCAACGAGCGTTGCATGTCCTGGAAGAGGCCGAGCGTGTCCTCAAGTTCCGAGACACTTTAACGACGACGGGGAAATTGGATAAAGGGAAGTTGCTCTATCTCGGTGATCTCATGAACAAGACTCAAGCTTCATGCAGAGATGTGTACGAATGTTCATGTCCTGAGATTGATCAGATCTGCTCTATTGCACACAGAGCTGGGGCGTATGGAACTCGACTTACCGGTGCCGGCTGGGGCGGTTGCACAGTGCATCTGGTGCCTCAGCATAAGATTCCTGCTGTTACTGAAGCGCTTAAGCAAGAATACTATTATAAAAAGTTCCCAGAGATCAGCAAAGAGGAACTTGAGGAAGCCATTGTCATCTCCAAACCCAGTCAAGGGTCGTCGCTGATTGTCGGTGCAGCCCTTGATATATGATGGGAGCAGACGTTACATAGGCCACGAATCATCTAAACTGGCTTCATGGGGACAAAGGATTCAACATGCAGGGCCCCATTCTCTTGGGACGCTGCTTACCACTATGTGCATCTAGAGACCGGCATTTCTGCGCCCGCACCTATTCAATATGTGTGCCAGCCAATGTTGCAAATTTGGACTTCGCTTGGCTGTTGTCAAACTGCCCATGATACTTTTTCCAGCCTGGACAAACCTGACTGCATGACCAGCAAACACCAAGCAAGAGCAATCTGCTCTCTTGCTTCCTTCTCTTTATCACCCTCGAATGTCAGAGAGCGACCCTTCTTCCGCTCTCTCCCAGTTGGTGTCAAGCCTTGAATACGGTTTCTCCTATCTTGAACGTTGACTGAATCCCTCGTCCTGGACGCCCTGGACGCCCTGGACGTGGTCATCGGCTTCACCTGGACTCTTTCCTTCAAGACCCTTGGTTGATCTCTTTCCTCTGCGAGCCCCGAGCTCTCTACCTACTCCCTCCACACCTCTTCCAGGCATCACAGTCCTCAATACACAAGCCAAGCAGCAGCCCCTCATGTCGTTCATGTCCCAGGGTCCACGAGCACGCTTCGATTCTTACGGCTCCTCAAGCTCTCCTGAGCACGACCACTACTACACACACCGTTAACCCGCTTGTTCGGGACCATGGAGCACCCTCCCTGACCGACTAAAACGCTCATATTACATGGAACAAGTCAGGAGACGTGAATTACAGACGGCAGATATTTTGAGACAAGCTTGCCGGTACCAAACTCCCCTTTGCCAGAAAATCTACCTTTCCGTCCTTCCGAAGCAGATCCTCCACCGAATCATCAAGCACCTCTACCAGGAAGAGACTGAAGTCCGTGGTGATGTCACTGATACCGATTCCGCTTCAGATGGTTCCGTCGCCGAGGCCAACAAGACCGCTTTCATGGCAACCTGTGGGAAATCCTACTACATTGCAAGGCCGACACTCTATCGAGAGGTGAGGTTTATATTCAGGACGCCCGAAGCCGTTCATACCTTCATGGTGGTGAAGACGCCGGCCGACAAAGAAAGATTGGACTTCGTCAGGAGCGTTGAAAATGGTCCGCTGGTTCTATCGGCATGTGAGGGAAAGTTGGATTCTTTTGGGAATCTGAAGGCCGGGGGCTTCTTCCTGGATGACAACTTTGCGTCTGGCTACGAGGCGGATGTCGAGGACAACGAGGACAGCCATGATGAAGAATGAGGGACAGAACAGTCCACGGACTTCGGTGTCGATGCAATCGTTGATGACTGCTGCGATGGGGATGACGACTGCCTTTTTGTCACATGTTTAAATAGCAAATTCTTCCCAGCCGCACACCGATGGCATGTTGCGACAAACACAACGCACACTTTCTTTTGCAGACTCAGTCCTAAAATGCTATGCTTTACTCAATCTGTAGGCCGCTGTTGACTAATTCAAACTCGTGAAACGGACAGGAGCCACAATGTGATGAGAACCCTGGCTACTGTTGCATTGTGTGCGCGCCGATGCATCTAAGCTATCGCCAGCGCCTGCAGAGTTTATAAGGGGGCGGTCGTCCATCACCCCTTAGCCCTCTGCTCAGGAGGTGTCGAGGCCATCTTACAGGTCTTTCATTTGACCACCTTGTGTGACGTTCTTTTCTCTGTGCATGTATTTGGTTGTGAACAGCGAGCCTCTCTGGACGTTTTGCACGTAAACTTCAATCGGACGCGTGGCACACTCATAATATTGAAGGGTTGTTCTCATCAATGACGGACAGAGGCTTTCAGGTAATGTTGCAACTTGATTCATGCTCTGAGACCTCTAGATGTCAATTTCAACCTCCACTAGGCCTAGTGTCGTATCTCGAAAAGAAAGAAGGCGAAAGAGGAACGCCGCAATGGGAGGTTTTTGGCTGTAATAATAGCTCAATCAATGATTAGCTGGGTAGCTATCTGTTTGTTGCGTAGAGAAGACTAAATAGTCATCGGCATACCTTCCCATTTAACACCCATATGTGTCACCCGGTGCCTTTCCCATCTCTTTTCAAAAATATAAATCACTCCCCCCATTAGCGAATTACTTTTGGATCATACGCAGCACTCACCTGGATTCATCTGGGATACCTGAACCGATTAAGGCTCCGGAGTTGATACTCCTTGCAACTCGCTGTCCATAGCTAACACGTGACTTATTCAAGATTCCCTTGGGTGGCCTGTCTGAAGCGAATTGCATGCCGTTTTGAAGTTCGGCCACATCTACTGCAGACTTGCCAGCCTGTCGGCCCATCTTCGTCGTACAGTCACAGCTAACTTCATCCTAACTTTCTCTTCATCAACATGCCTCTACCATGTTCACCTCAATGTCCTGTCGTCGAACGCCATCGACAGTTGCGAAGCCCCGTCCTCAGAGTCAGCGGCTCTCACTCATGAACTGCCGTAGCGACGCTCACGTCCTTTCTGAATCGTGCCTAGCCCGACCGAAATGATGCCTCACTCACACAATGATTATACTGTCGCGTTTACTTGTCCCGTGGGGTTGGAACTGGCGCCAGTCAACGCGTTACTCGACGAGATTCACCGAATCTGCCTACGCGGCACGACTGGAACAGCTATGTCTTGGGAGCAATAGAAGGGCAATATCGAGATCGCTGTTCTCGGTGAAATCGGAAACAGTACGGCCGCTGTGACGGCGATGCCACTCTTCAATGACTTTTCATCGATGCGATTTGGACTGCTCGTGGCAAATGGCGGTTGTATTCTGGATCTCCCAAATGTCTAATCGGTTCGACTGGCTGACATCGTAATCAGCAAGCCACCCGCCGTGTTGCGAGCTGCTGTGCAATGGCTGATGGCAAACCATAAGTCGTCAGGTTGCAAAGTGCTCGTCTACATGTCGCAGATGCTGGAGAATTTCCCTCAAATGAGGGACGAATATAAGAGAACGATTAGCTGTTCGGGACAGCACGGTGGCTAGGATTGTGTCTATTCCGACTCTTCACATGTCATAAAGCGGCCGCTACATTCCTGCACTGGCCCTCTCATTCGCTATGGTGCGATGCTTCGGCTGATTGCGTACTTCAGAACTCGGCCGAACGAGACATGTTGGGAAGCACCAATTTGGACATTATTTGTCTGATGGACCCATTTCTATGGTTGGTCATTTGAGGTATTTGTGATTCTGCCGATTCACACAAGAACAAACAGTGGCAGCGGGAAGCCGCAGCATGAAAGGAATGCTTTCGGTGATACTACCCCGGATGTGGACAGCGCACCTATGCGTCGGGGTCGGCGGAAGTTCGTGAGTTGACCTACCTATTGATTTGTGGAGACGCTCCAAGATGTGATAAGCTTTACGAGCATATCACTGTAGATAGGATTGCTTCTCTATCCCGCCGTTCCCTATGGGTTTTCTTTTGTTGTCGCCTGTTCTGTTCACAACTGACTAGCATCTAGAATACTAAGCAGCGGTGTATCTTGCTCACTGGGCTATTACCCGTCCTGCTAACATATTTACTGGTCGAGAGCAGAATTTGTCCAAGCAGGAAGTCGTCGTCCGTGATGCCATAAAGCGTTCAATTCGTCAGAGTCTGTGTCGGATCGTGATCTCGGGCATTGACAGCCGGGCAAAAGTGAGCTCTGCCTCGAGCTCGCTCAGCGCCTACGATAAATGTGAGTTCAATATTGTTTATCATTATCACTGGAAGGTTCGGCACTAACTGACCCAGGTTCAAGGGATTGTTTTGGGTCGACGTCAGCACCCCATCCTGGGCCGAGATCGGGTTCTTAAAATCGCCAACTAAGTGTCCATCTCAGTCCACCCATGGAGAGATGCCCGCTAAGGTCTGACCGACTTAAAAGAGCCGTGGCTATTGGTGTTGGACAACGCCGACAATGTTAATGATGGATACTAAGAATACTTTCCCACAGGACCGTTTGGTGTTGTGTTGTTGACATCGCGGAATGCTGAATGCCGACAGTACGCTACTGATAAGTGAATCGAATTGAAAGGATTAAGAAAAACAGAAGCTCGAGAATTACTAGTACGGGTCGCTCATACATCCAGCGAGCGATATCAGATACTAGGAGCCGATGCCTAAGCGGAAGCTTCTCTTCTCCGATCACATCCTCTCGCTCTCACTCACATCCGCGTCTTGAGGTCACTGTACGTTGAAAGATTTCCCGAAAGTGTATCAACGGTAACGTAGGCGATTGATGACATTTCGATTGTCCTAGGCGCGGTCGAGGTATGGTGGGGACGTCTACGACAATTTTTAAGGCGTCTGCTCAAATTCTCCAGTTGACAAACACTGAGTCGGCTGCTAATGCTTTACAGTTGTTGGGAGTCTTGGCCGCGCTGGAATCCACTCGACTGCCACTGCTGTTATTCAAAGCTGGACGGAAAAGAGCTCAATGGGTATCGTTAGACGATGGTGATAATGAATTTCTGACTTACCTAACGCTGTGGTATGCTCTCATCTACTGCCACTTATTTCAGCTAATAGCTGTAATTAGGACTCGTTCCAGCTTATTGAGGCTGCTAGTCTTCTCAAGGCCATCTCTGTCGTCACGACCGATACTTCTGACGATGGAAGGATGAATGTGACCATGCATCCGTTAATCCATATATGGGCAAATGATCGGCTCGACGCGGCAGCACAGCACGAATCGTGGGTACGGGCGGGGTGCTTATTGGCGATCTCCCGTTTGGACAGAGTTTTATGGCCACAGCATCAATGGCAACTCCAACCTAATTGGCATACGCTGGTATCGTGGGAGACCGGCCGAATGTTTTTGTCTGCGCCTTCTATAATGATTGTTCGTATTGTCATGAATTATGGGTAGCAGATATTTCGGACGCGGGATGATGGCCAGCTATTTGACCTCATGAATCGGCCACTAACTCACCTTGGCATGGACCCGATGACTTTGGAGCGACAATGGACGGAAATATATGATCTCTTTAGGCGGAATCTCCTCAACTACCGTAGGGTCAAGGAGGCTGTGTTATTGTTAGAGCAGGTGGCTAAGATACACGAAGACTCGCTGGCGGAGGATCGTACAGATCGACCCACGTCGCAAAAGGCACCACCGATTGCATATGAGGCAGATGGACAAAGTCAAACCGGCACTATCACTAATGGAGAACACGTGGTTAAGATCGAAGAGCAGACACTGGCGGAGGATCATCCATCTCGACTCACGTGTCAGCAAGTACGTTCTACGATTTACTGGGACCTTGTCAATTATCAGGCTGCAATATAAATGGCACGTCACGATGAGATTCGACGGCGCACCCTCGATGAACATCACCCGGATCGGAAGGAGGTTGAGGGGTGGCATGACTCTTTCGAATCTAACGTGGGTCGTCTCGAGACTATATAAATCGATAACGGAAAAGGATGGATGGATACGAGTTCCAATGGAAAATCTTGGTGTACGTGGTAGCAGAAGGGGTGGGTACATGATAGAAACGGAGTGGAGTCTAGGAAGCGCAAGCCCCTTTTTTAGATTAACTGTAAGACGAGCTCCTTATTCCTTCGAAGCTTCTCCTCGCCGTACACGGTACAACCAATTCTGGGCCTCTTCTGTGCCAAACCTCGAGCTTGAAAAGTTTTCGGGGCTGGTAGCCAAATAACACGATAAGCCTAGCTATCGCTCCAGATGCTCCCAAGTCCCAGGTCTCAAGCCCCAAGGTGGCAAGGAGCTCGCCAGCCTCGGCCTAGGAGATCATAAGCTGACAATCTTGCGAACCGAATCCTAGCCCTTTAGAGTCTATGCAAGTCGTGGCGCTGAGTCGACCTGCTTACATATAAGTCTCTCAGCTCTCGATGGAGCCGTGGGATTGTGGTATCACTCTTACAACGTTCCTTCCACTACCTCTCTGGAATGATAAGTAATCAGCCGCCTCCCCCCTTTCTAGCTCATCCTCATCACTTTCTCTTCCTTCTTCCTCGAGTTCCAGTTTCTATCATCGGGCGGTGAGGCCCCCTTTTGCTCCGAGATGCCTTGCAGAATCTACCGCTCATCCTACCCCACCGTCGAGTTGATTGACAGCGATTTATTGACCTTCCTCTTTTCGAATCCTCGAAACACTGCAGACGATAAACCCATATTCATTGATGCGATCACAGGCGCATATCGCAGTTATGGAGACATTAAGCGAAGGACGCGGTCACTTGCGCATGGTCTGCGGGAGCTAGGAGTCAAGCCTAAAGATATTGTTGCTCTGTTCAGTCCTAACACTATTGACTACGCCATCACTTGCTATGGTATCCTGGGCTGCGGTGCTACCGTGTCGCCTGTCAGTGCAGCGTACACCCCAATGGAACTGCAGGCACAGCTCGAGACCAGCGGCGCCAGATATCTAATTGTACATTCCTCACTTCTCTCGACAGCCGAAGAGGCGCTCAAATCCATCCCCACCATTCAGGTCATTCAAGCAGATGGATTCCGCGACAAGAAGGGCAAATCAACCGCCGAAGACCTTGCTTTGAACTGTCCACCCAGCCCGGTCGTCAGCATTGAGCCGAGTGAGGCTGAGGAACGGCTTTGCTTCATGTGCTTCTCTTCGGGAACCACGGGTCGAGCCAAGGGCGTGATGACAACTCACAAAAACCTAGTAGCCAATATACAGCAATGGGACGCCCAAATGCCCAGCGAGACGACAGGGAAACTGACGACAGTGACATTTTTACCATTCAGCCACATCTACGGTCTCACATCTTTTGTTTGCGTAAACACATTCGTGGGCAATACCGCTGTCGTTCTGAGTCGTTTTGATCTGGAAGTCTTCTTGTCGAGCTGCCAAAAGTATCGACCAGAAATGGTTAGCTTGGTTCCACCAGTGATGTTGTTGCTGGCCAAACACCCCTTGGTGAAGAAGTACGACCTTAGCAGCCTCAAAAGACTATTCTGTGCCGCAGCTCCATTGAGTGTGGAGCTTCGGGAGGCTGTTGAAGCACGGTTCAAGGAGTTGTATGGGACAACCATGTTGGGTCTGCAGGCTTGGGGCATGACTGAGACTAGCCCGCTTGGCTCGGCGGTCCCTGTAAACCGGCCAGATAAGAGGCATACAGTCGGGTGTATCACACCAAACATGGAATATAGGGTGGTTGACCCGGAGACCATGCAGGATACAGGGTATGAGTCTGATGGCTCTGCAGTCCCTGGGGAGTTGTGGTGCCGCGGACCGAATGTGACCAAGGGTTATTATCGGAACGAAGAGGCTACGAGGAGTGGTTTCGCAACCGATGAGGATGGCAAGCTGTGGTTCCGGACC
The DNA here is from genome assembly GCF_000835475.1 of Cladophialophora bantiana CBS 173.52. NCBI lineage: Eukaryota > Fungi > Ascomycota > Eurotiomycetes > Chaetothyriales > Herpotrichiellaceae > Cladophialophora > Cladophialophora bantiana. The sequence continues at coordinate 736,058 of NW_015971581.1, forward strand.
GGTGACATCGGGACTATCGACAAAGACGGATTCATCATCATTGTTGACAGGATAAAGGAAATGTTCAAGTATAAGGGCTTGCAAGTCATTCCCTCAGAGCTAGAGGGGAAGCTCCTGGAACACCCTGACGTTGAAGATTCCTGCGTTGTCCCCCGCTGGATCGAAGAACAGGCGACTCATGTTCCAGTCGGATTCGTTGTGATAAGTCAGAACGCGAAAGCCAAGGGCCAGAAAAAAGTTGTTGAAGACATTGACAAATGGTTGAATGCAAGAGTCGCCAACCACAAGAAACTAAGAGGAGGCATCCATATCATCGACGTGATCCCCAAGTCGCCCTCCGGAAAAATCCTGCGGCGAGAACTGGCGGGCATGCTCAAAGAAAGGAGCGCAAAAACAGGATCGAAGCTGTGATTTTAAGAAGAAGAAAAAAGGGCCCATTGCATTAAAATGCTCCTCTTATCGGATTCATCGCACTGGATTTTGGAAGGGAAGGAGACAAGCGTTCAATCGTACAACATCAATGCAGACAATTCTTCCTCAGCCTCACCGAGAGCCGCGAGGCTACGGGGACAGACAGTGACACGTGCCCGTCAACGTCATTTCACGTGAGTTGACTGACTGCTCTTGGCTTTTTCCTCTTTTTTCTCTTTTTTGAGCTTTCTCAGTCTGCCGCTTTTGATCCAAAGTCTGAGCCAAAAACACACGTTCGACCCGAGCGCATTTAAACGCACTAGTCACAGTGACCCGAAAAATCTTGATGTCTTTCCGTCGGAAGCAGCACTCCCAGCCGCCGTCTCTGCCGGATGGGGGTTGACTATAGTTACTGGGGGAAGAAAATTTGTTTGCCAGGCCTTGTGTCCCTTCCAGCCATTGGTCTGCTCGGTAATCGGCAATGGCTGCAATCGCAGTGGTAAGGGCGCAAGGTTCCCAGGCCCAATCAGACCATCTACGATCCTTGGGCGGGGAGTGCCCGAGATCGGACTTCTCGGTCCTGGGCCATGCTATTGGAAGAACTGGACATGGCCTACCCCAAAAAAGAGTCGAGTATCCGTTGATGTTGCGGTCGAGGAAGGTTATGGGGAACTCTGGAACCAGTGTGGTTGGGGGGATATCGAGGGTGACGGTGAAGCAGGACCTCGAGATGATTGCTTCGTCTACAAGTCCTCTCCGTACAGTGGTTTGAGTCATTTTCCCTTGCGTCTTCCTGCATATTTGCGGTCTGATTCATGCCTCTTATGAGTGTCTATATCTCCCTTGCCACATCCCACTATCTTCCAAGGATTTTAATACATTCGCCGTCATTCTTTTGAGCCTCGTTCGATTTGACCGCAGTCACTCCTTCCAGGAAATGAAAATTAGTTCTCAAAGACCATTTCTTTCACAATATACAGGATGACAGGCGAACTCCACCACGATACCGTCCAAAGTGACAACGTCAGTCTAGAGATTCACCCTATCTCGTCACAATCAGACCACCCTACTTCGCTGGATCTCGAGAAAACACCGACAATCAGCATAAGGGACCATCGCGGAGACGACAAACCTGATCTTGTACGCATTCGCTCGACCATCTCGGCGCACGAGATACAAGGTGTGCCCAGCCACGATAGTTCATTCGTCGAGATCAATGCTGCCCAATACGAGCGTTTCAGCGAACGTCGAAAACTCGTCATCACCTGCGTTCTCTCGCTGTGTGGCTTTCTAGCTCCTATCTCTTCGACCACCATCCTTTCTGCCATTCCCGAGGTAGCAGCCACGTACAATACCGATGGCACCATCATCAATTTGTCCAATGCGCTCTACCTCATCTTCATGGGCCTGTCGCCTTCTCTTTGGGGTCCGATCTCCAACATCTATGGCCGTCGATGGGTGTGCATTGTCACCGCGATCCTGTTCTTTGCCTTCAGCGTCGGCACGGCCCTCGCACCGAACCTGGCGTCCTATTTTATCTTCCGGATGCTCACCGCATATCAAGGCACCTCATTTCTCATCGTCGGAAATTCCTGTTTGGGAGACATCTACACGCCTACGGCGCGAGCGACCGCTCTTGGCTGGTTTCTCTCAGGGACCCTGATCGGCCCTGCCTTTGGGCCGTTCATTGGAGGTATCATCGTCACGTTCCGTTCCTGGCGCGACATCTTCTGGCTGCAGTCTGCCCTCGGTGGCCTCGCAGCTGTCCTAGTAGTCTTGCTGCTTCCGGAGACGATTCCGGAAAAGAAGATTCATGATCTGCGGGAATATTCTCGAAAAGAACGGACTGTGCGCATTCTTCATTGGGTGTCTCCTTTCCGGATCGCCGTACTACTCTTCTCATACCCGAATCTCATCATCGCCGGCCTCGCATCAAGTGCTCTTGTCTGGAACATGTACGGCTTGCTCACTCCGATCCGCTACGTGCTCAATCCCCGTTTCCACCTGACATCTCCCATCCAGTCAGGGCTCTTTTACATTGCCCCTGGTTGCGGCTATCTGTTGGGGACGTTCTTTGGTGGTCGTTGGGCTGACAGCATTGTCAAGAAGTGGATTCGAAAGAAAAATCGACGTGTAGCAGAGGATCGGTTGAGATCGTGCTATGGCTTCATTGGCGGCGTCGTGCCCGCTTGCATGCTCATATACGGTTGGTCCGTCGAAAAGGAGGTTGGCGGTGTCCCACTGCCCGTGGCGGCAATGTTCGTACAAGGGGTTGCGCAACTCTTCTGCTTCCCCAGTCTCAACACCTACTGTCTCGACGTTATGCAGTCGAAGGGCCGATCCGCGGAGGTCGTGGCGGGGAATTATATGATCCGGTACGCCTTCGCTGCGGCGGGATCTGCTGTGTGTCTGCCCGCGATTGAGGCGATCGGGGTTGGCTGGTTTAGTACGATCTCTGCCGTGTTCCTTGTCATCAGCGCAGTTGGCGTGTGGGCCACGACTGTGTGGGGAGAGGGCTGGCGACACGCCGTTGACGACAGGAAGAAAAAGAAGAGGAAAGAAAAGGAAGAAGAGAAGGCGAGAGAGAAAGGAGGGGAAGAGGGTGTATGAATGTGGCTTCCATGACAGATCTGACAACCTCTGGCAAACCCCAAACAGGGCCAGTTTGCAGAGAAGAAGATCATTTCGAATGCTTTAACACGAGCGCTTTGTTTATTTCTGGCCATGGTTGACGACGACAAACTTACAGGGCAAGAGGTTGGATGGCGTTAATGACTCCACGAAGGGCAGGGAGAACATTGCTAGCACGCAGGCTTTCGGGGCATGTGAAACGTACAAAAATGGTATATGATGGTGTTGGCAATAGGAGGGGATAAGGGTTTTAGTATCTTAGGCTAGGTGTGGATATTGCAACTCGATGGAGGCACGCGCCTTGCAAGAGAATGTTTTTTGAGGGAAAGGATGGATTCGAGACACAAAATATATAGACTGTGGGAAATTCCCCTTTGAGCAGCGGGTTGCGGGCGGCGTTGGCCTGGTATAGACTTATAGAGCGAGCAAACAGTGTGAGAGACGTAGAGAATAAAAAAACAGAAAAGCCTGTAAGAACAGAGTCTGTATGGTTTGTGCTCTGGTGGAAAGAGGGTGTCAGCCTCGACCCGGACCATGATGCCGTATGTGTTGGAAGCCTTGCGAGACCTTGATAATATGTAAAATCGCAGCCGCCTTTGGTTACAGCGGTCCCTCCGTGTCGGGTATAGTCACAGGCTGGGGCGTGTCGTTGCTTTAGAACGTCTATAAGTATGAACGCCGTCCTCTCTCCGGACCAACCTCTAGGGATCGGTGCGAGTCGCACACTGCGGAGGCACGTCGACAAAACATCAACATGATTTGCTGCTTCACTAATTGCGAAGTAGCAGCTGCATTCTTGTGCATTACCTTCCAACCTAGGGCAGACATATGGCTCCAAGTCCTGTAACGACTAACTAGGGGGTCTTATTTGAGGGCTTGGATGGTTAACCGACCTGATGTCGCGTAGCTAGCCCGTCACTAGCCTTGCGGTGCGCATTCGCTAGGCTGCCCTCCTGCTACGGGATGATGAGGGGTTCAGGCGAGTGCGCAGACAGAAGTTCAAGACAAGAAGGCCGTACTCCAGACGCTTCCCGGTCTAGCTTCGTCGGCGCTTCTCGTGCGGTGAGTACCAGGTTAAAGTTGATGGTCTGCTGCGATTTGGCTGAAGAGGTGGCGCTTCTCATCTCCGTTATATCAGCATTGAGATCTTTCCATGAATGCGCAGTCCTTCAGTCGACAGGTCTTCACAAAGGTCCTACGATCCTCAGTCAAAATGAGGCTCAGGCAGCTTCTCTACATGGTGGAGTCTTCCAGAAATTCGCCTTTCATTCTCCTCCTGGCTATCTTGAGCTTGCCGCACCAATCTGTCGGGCAAAATGTCTCACTGATATTCGACGTCAATGCCCTGGATACTCTGCGGACGTGTAACCGTGGGTACGGGCGAAGTAAGCTCATGCTTCAGACATTGGGTGAGAATAGCCTGACCAAGCTCCAGTGGTCACCATAAACAACAAGGTCTATATCTACGGGGGAGTGAGCATCATTTCGAGCGGCACGACCAACACCCTATGGACCCTCAGTGAGCCTTGGACCTACCTAATACTGGGTACCACTCTCAAACTGCCCCAAGCTGATCGCATTACGGACCGTTACCTCCGCACTGTGGACTTCTCGACCATGCGCGATTTGTCCGATCCTTCTTTGATCACCGCCAAACCTCTTCCCAATTTTGTGCCTACTTTTGATGAGGGTGTCTTCTGGGAAAGTTTATAGCGTCCTTCAACACCAGCGACTGGACTTGGACCAATAAGACGATCTCGTCGGCGCTTGTACCGACGTGGAGCGAACGTGGCAGCTTGGTATTTCTCCCTGGAACTGAGCCAAACAGGGGTGGACTGGCCGTTGCACTTGGGGGTGACACAAGACCTGTAAGTCCGTGCTGGCGTCAAGGATCCTCTTGAACCTGTTTGACCTGTTAGCAACGCAGGACACCCAATATTCGAGCTTGAGATGAGTACTATTGTACGATACGGAGGCAGATGAGTGGTTTGAGCAAGATACCACCGCCGAAGGGGGAACGTACCCAGCGCCACGAGCCTCATTCTGTGCTGTCGCCATGAGCGCTGCAGATGGCAGCAGCCACAATATCTATGTATATGGTGGTTTACAGGCCGCTAGCAGCGACGCGCTTGGTGACGTCTGGATCCTCCCGCTTCCTGCATTCCATTGGATTCCTGTCACCACGGGCTCGGCACCGCGATCTGTGCCTGCCTGTGCTGTGGTGGCAGACAGGTATCTAGTCATATGGCGGCATGCATCAAACGATCGAATGGCCGATCCCAGCCAGATATGACTGGCCATGCGTTCAGGCGCAATCTGGTCTTGGGCTCTTCGACCTTACACACCTAGATTGGACATCCACTTATGAAGCACCACCCGAGCAGTCCTCCTCGGTGACAAGCAAATCTTCGACGACGTCGAATTTATATGCTATTCCCAGCCAAGTGTACAACATCATCTGCGGGAATGTCGGTGGGGGTGCGACTGTGACGGCGCCTAGTGCTGGGTTTGCGACCAACACTGCTCTCGCCTCGATATTTGCGGACGCCGTCAAAGTGTCGGGCTCTTCCAGCAGCACAGCTTCCGCTGCCACTCCGTCCATAGACAGCAGCCACACAGCTTCCGCGACTACTTCAGCCACAAGTAACGGCAGCACCGCCACCGGGTCACATTCGAGCCATTCGCATGCCGGGGCTATTGCCGGTGGTGTGGTGGGTGGCGTTGGCGGTCTTGTCGTTATCGTTGCCAGTCTAATATGGTTCGTCCGGCGGGGAAGAAAAAAGACTAGCTTTCCTGACACCCTTGAGATGAGCAATGGTCCACATGAGGCTGACGGTAAGAGCTCGCATAGGGTCAATCGTACGAGGCCATACGAGGTTGACGGGAATGAAAGGCACGAAGCTGGTGGAAGTGACAGGCATGAAGCTGATGGGAGTGAAAGGCACGAAGCCGATGGTCAGCGCACAGCTCAACCGGCGGGTCTTCTTCCTCAGGAGCTCCAGGCGCCTCTCCAATAGAATGAGCGTTCGGACTACATGTTATAGTATAACGAGGCAACCTCAAGACATCACTTCGCCGAGCAGAAGTAGGGCATGCTCGCCGCATCAAGGGAAGGCATCCCAGTAGCCTTCGTTGAACTGTAGAAAGAAGCACGTGCATCTTTGTTGGGATCACATGTGAAAGGCGGGGAGTGAAGCTGTGAAAGTGCACGTGGGGTTCGATGATTCGATAGGGAAACAATTCCATCCTTTTGTAGGTTTTCTCCATCGGCCTCCTCCGACGTCCATGGTTTGGATTGTCGTTTCTATCGAGTAAACACGCTATTGATTTCGGGTCACGCACTCCAGACCGGCACAAAATCTTCTGATTTTATTTTCATATTCTCTTTTCCTTTCCCTTGCATTAATTGCTCTTGCGGGTCGCCTGCGAGCATTGACTCAAATCTATCCTTTGCCAGTGTGATTTTGACATCTGCTTATATCTAGAATATCTCGAATATCGTGAGAAGTGGCTTCCCCCGCTGCGTCGAGTTGCCTTATACTCTCCCCAGTTTCCTCCTTATATACCGGCCATCGAACCAGCCATGGAAGTCAATATCCAGCCGCTCTCAGCAGCTCTGGTCGACAAGACCCACGCTGTGCACACCAACTCAACCTCCAGCATCACCGTAACGCACATCGCCGCCGACATAATCGACATGATGTTCTCATCCTCCACGAATCTGACCACCACCGTTCTCGGGGCGTCGATCGTTTCGTGTTCAGACGAATACTTCGCCGCCGCCTCCAACCTCCTGACCCCCACGCCTCCCATTCGGAGACCGGGAGTATTCGTGCACACAGGAGCGTGGTATGATGGATGGGAAACGAGGAGACATAACCCTAAGGAGTTTGACTGGGTGGTGATTAAACTCGGGTGTGTAGCACAGATCGATGCAGTGGAAGTGGACACCAGTTACTTTAACGGGAACGAGGCTCCGATGGCGGGATTGGACGGAGTTGCCTTCTCGAGTGACGAGGACGACAGTGCCGTCGCACAAGAAGGCTATGACGGGTGGACTGAAATTCTCCCTCCCCAGAAATGTGGACCCTCCCGACGGCAGGCATGGAGAGTGTCTGGTCCAGGGGTACAAGGGAAGCAGTTCACGCACTTGAGGTTAAAGCAGTACCCCGACGGAGGGATTGCACGGTTGAGGGTCTACGGGACAGTCGTGCCCCCTTCACTGCCCATCAGTGTGACCTCCGGGAAGGAAGAAAGGCCTCGAGAAGATCTGGCAAGTGCGCTCAACGGTGGCGTTGCCATTGAATGCTCGGACCAGCATTTCGGCGGAAAGAATTATTTGCTTCTGCCCGGCAGAGGGAAGGACATGGGTGACGGATGGGAAACTGCTAGAAGCAGGGTCAAGGGTCACACGGACTGGGTGATTGTTCGGCTGGGATTGAAGGGAAGGAAGATTGAGCAAGTCATCGTCGACACCAAGGATTTCAGAGGCAATTTCCCTCGGGCGGTCACGGTCGAGGGATGGGCAATGGAAGGTGCGAAGGCAGCCCTGGGCACCGAAGCAGATCCTAAGCATGATGAGAGAGGATGGACGGCATTGGTTCAAGGGGAGCAGCCTTGTCAAGCGGATACAGAGCATGTTTTTGAAGGGGAGCAGCTGGTGGCTTCTGAGCTTCCGGAAGGCCATGTGTGGACGCATGTGAAGATGACCATTACTCCTGATGGAGGGGTGAAGAGGCTGAGGATATTGGGGAAGAGGGCATGAGGGTACCCTCCAGGATACATATATACCGTGTCATTGATCGGTAGCGGTTGCGGTTCTATACAGGAGTCCCGAGGACCGACTTGTTACTGGGTACAGCAACATCTCCATCTCACCACCTTTCAGCGAGGAATCTTCCGCTCCTCCGCCGAGTCTCGATTCGTCTGGTGCATGCCAAGAGCGACATCGGCCCCATCTGCGTCGCGCCTATTGGTCAGTTTTTCTCTCCGCAAAATCGGGAAGGGAAAATTCGCAGATTGGGATGCCACCGAGGCATCCACAAAGTGTCCATGCCACTCCCACTCCCACTGCCACTTCCGCACCTCCAGACACTACACACCACACACCACCGGGGCACCCACTGACTCATAATTCATTTTCCTGTCTTGCCGGTCTTATTCAGAGCTTTTCTCATTCCACCCCCTCCCTCTCTCTGGCCGTACGGTTGGACTCTCTGCTGCCCAGGCAATCATGGCGACCAAAATGACGGCCATACGGCCTGGCTCCAGTGCCATTCGCTCTTTGTCCAGAAGGAGACCGTCGTGTTCCCAGTCCTTTTCCTCCACGGCTCCGGCAGCTGCTTTGTCGCCTTACCGAAAGTCCCAAAAATCCTCTCCCGAGCAGGCCAGGCGACCGGCGACGACTGCCGCCGCTCAAGCACAGTATGTGAACACGTTAGCAGAAAAAGGTCCTCGCGAGGATCGTGCGCGCTGACCTGGGTGCAGAACCACTCGACCCATCCCCAGTCCCGCCTTTAACAACGACTTCCGCCGAAATGAGCCCTCCCCTTTGGTCAACCGGCAAATGCCTGAGCTCGACGATTCGTTTGTGGGGCTCAGCGGCGGAGAAATCTTCCACGAAATGATGCTGCGACAGGGTGTCAAGCACATCTTTGGCTACCCGGGCGGCGCCATCCTTCCAGTTTTCGACGCCATTTACAACTCAAAACACTTTGATTTTGTTCTGCCCAAGCACGAACAAGGTGCGGGGCACATGGCAGAGGGCTATGCCAGAGCGTCCGGGAAACCTGGCGTCGTCCTTGTGACTTCCGGCCCCGGCGCAACAAACGTCGTAACCCCAATGCAAGATGCGCTCTCCGATGGGACACCCATGGTCGTATTCTGCGGCCAGGTCCCTACCACCGCGATTGGCACGGATGCTTTTCAAGAAGCTGATGTGGTTGGAATCTCAAGAGCATGCACAAAGTGGAATGTTATGGTCAAGAATGTGGCTGAGCTGCCCAAGAGAATAAAAGAAGCCTTTGAAATCGCAACTTCGGGACGACCAGGTCCCGTCCTCGTCGATCTGCCCAAGGATGTCACAGCTGGAATCTTGCGGAGACCCATCCCGATGCAGTCAACCCTGCCCTCACATCCTTCGGCCGCCACCCTAGCTGCCAGAGAGCTCTCTCGGAAACAATTGGAGGACACCATCGCCCGTGCGGCCGACCTTATCAATATTGCAAAGAAGCCCCTGATCTATGCGGGTCAGGGCATCTTGGGCGCTCCCGAGGGTCCGAAGCTCCTCAAAGAATTGGCTGACAAGGCCTGTATCCCCGTCACGACGACCTTACAAGGTCTCGGCGGATTCGACGAGCTTGATCCCAAATCTTTACATATGCTCGGTATGCACGGCGCGGCCTATGCCAACATGGCGATGCAAGAAGCCGACCTCATCATCGCCTTGGGAGCTCGCTTTGACGACCGAGTAACCCTCAACGTCGCCAAATTCGCCCCGGAAGCGAAGAAGGCCGCGGCCGAGAAGCGAGGAGGTATTGTGCACTTTGAAATCATGCCCAAGAACATCAACAAGGTTGTGCAAGCGACCGAAGCTGTCGAGGGCGATGTGACGACCAATCTCGGCGAACTTGTCCCCAAAGTCAAGGCGGTCCAAGATCGGCCTGAATGGTTTGCACAGATCAACGACTGGAAAAAGCGATTCCCGTTGAACAGCTACGAAAAGGAGACGCCTGATGGCCTGATCAAGCCGCAGACCTTGATCGAGAAGCTCTCAGACCTGACCGCTCCCAGGAAAGAGAAGACGATTATCGCCACCGGTGTAGGCCAACATCAAATGTGGGCCGCTCAGCACTTCCGCTGGCGGTATCCCCGGACCATGATCACCTCCGGAGGCCTTGGCACGATGGGCTACGGCCTCCCGGCTGCCATTGGCGCGAAAGTTGCGCGACCAGACGCCCTTGTCGTGGACATTGACGGTGACGCCTCTTTCAATATGACTTTGACCGAACTCAGCACGGCCAGTCAATTCCAGATCGGCGTCAAGATTATCGTCTTGAATAACGAGGAACAAGGCATGGTCACGCAATGGCAGAGTCTCTTTTATGAAGACAGATTCGCCCATACACACCAGAAGAACCCCGATTTTGTGAAGCTCTCGGAGGCCATGGGCGTGCCGGCACGGAGATGTTTGAAGCCCGCTGATGTGGAAGAGAGTTTACGGTGGTTGATCGAGGGTAGTGGAGAGGGCCCAGCGCTCTTGGAGGTTATCACAGACAAGAAGGTACCAGTGCTGCCGATGGTGCCGGCAGGCAAGGCATTGCATGAGTTTTTGGTGTATGACGAAGGTATGTTCCCTGACACATCCGAGCCATGTCGGCACAGGCTAACATTTACTCCAGCGAAAGAAAAGGAGCGGAGAGCGGTCATGAAGCAACGGTCGGGACATTAAGAGAAAGTGTGTGAGAGAGGATGGGGGCCAAAAATTCGACGATATTCTGGGATCCAAAAAGTTGCATCAAAAAAGGTCGCAATATGAAGAACCCATCAGGCGATTGGAATCTGTACAGGCGAACATACGCATTTCTTGCACGAACACTTTTTTTTTAAAACCATCAACAAAGCTTCCCGAGAGCTGATTCGTTCCTGTCTGCTCTGTTCTGCATCGTTCTGCGTTGTTTTTTCTATTGTAGCTTCAAGGGCCTTGACTTGACTTGATCAGGTTGCGCAGCTGCTTGGTACCAGCGCGAAACGAGACGCCACTCGCGGCTCAGGACATGCACGTGTGTACGTATGTATGTAGCTGTAGGTATTCCTGGGTGCGGCGATGTATGTGTGTGTGCGGGCGTGCGTGTATACCTCGTCCACGTTGGTGCATCCATCCTCCCGAGCCGCTCGACTGGGCTTCTGGTCCCTCCCCCCACCGAACCCGAACCGAACCAACCCAACCCAAACCAACTAGACCTCAGACCTGACTCCTCGTCGTGTCGACCTGTTTTGGCTTCCCTTCCTTCGTTGCGGGAACGTGAGAATGCGGCCTCATCGGAGCTCCTGGAACTTGAACCTTGCCGTGGTCAACAAACACCATGTTGATGGGTCATTGGGCACGCGGCGCATGGGTCATGTCTGTCCTTGGGTCGCCGTATGTATCGGTTGAAGAAGACATGCCTATCTATCCATGTCGTTATGATTCGTGGCACGCGGTGATCCCTGTGCTGTCCCGGGTGTCCTGCACCCTTCTGCGCTGCCCGCTCCGCGCCCGAACTTGGTCTTTTGGTAACGTGTCGTATCCAAGGAAAGGAATGGCAGCGATGCGGCAAGGGCAAAGAGGAAGGCTCGCTCATTAAGACCGGTGTCTCCCGCCCAAGGGATTTTCAATTGATCATCATTTGAACGGGAAACTCGTCAAGAAAATCATACGTCACAAGCTGCCCTGCTGGAAGCGGAGATCATGCATGCAACACAACACAAAGCACAGCACAGCACAGCACAGCACAGCACAGCACAGCACAGCACAGCACAGCACAGCGCTTTGTTGCCTTTTTGCTTTACAGAGAAAGAAATAAAAAATGGCCTACCGTTGCACCGTCACCGTCTTCAGCTTCTCTTCGACCAACCGCCCGACGATCTTGTCCAACATGGCCGGCGCGCCGCCCTCCCTCCCCGCAACGCCTTCGAGGTATCCGACGACGCTCTTCTCGACCAGTTTCCCGACAATGTCGATCTCGACGTTGACCTCCTCGCCGGCCGTCTTGGCGGCCATGACGACCCTCTCCTGAGTATACGCGATCAACATGACCTCGAACCAGCCCTCCTCGTCGTTCACATTGGTAACGGTCAAACTGGCGCCGTCGAGCGTAATATAGCCTTTTTCCACGATATATCTCAGCACAGCCGGTTCGCGCGGCCGGAGGCGGAAAGTCAGCGCGTTGCCATCGGGCGTGACTCGCAATATCGTCGCGATGGTGTCCACGTGGCCCTGCACGAAGTGTCCCCCCATCCGTGTCGATGCGCTCACCGCCCGCTCCAGGTTGACCCTGCTGCCTTGCTTCAAACTGCCCAGGTTCGTGCGCCGCAGCGTCTCGGGCGCCACCCCGACCTTGAAGCTGGAAGCGTCGAACTCGGTCACCGTCAGACACGTGCCGTTGACGCAGATCGAGTCGCCCAGCGCCGCGTCCGAGAGGATCGAGCCGCAGTCCGAGATGGTGAGCGACGTGCCGTTGCCGCCCGAGGTCGAGGGGTCGAGCGCCACGAGCGACGTGACGGTGCCGATCGTTTCGACGAGGCCGGTGAACATCTTCACTTTTTCTTGTCCCTTTCTCTTCCTTTGGGGGAGGATATGCGTGGTTGATTGGACGGCGTATGTATCGACGTGTGGAACGCGTACGATTCTGTTGCAGAGGTGTTGTGCAGTGTTCTCTGCAGAGGTGTCTATCACACAGCTTGCCAACCAGGTCGCAGGGATAATGAGTCTCTGGGAAGAAATCAATTGATGAGAGTGAGGATGAGATGGTCATTGGTCATGGCGATGATCAATGATTGATGATGCGAGCGCCAAGATTTTACGTTTCCGGCATCGGCCGTGACAGCCTCGCGTGCTCGCCACGTTGCGTAGTAGCAAGGCTGACTCGGGTTCAATTAACCCAGACTGTCCCATCTTATTTCCTTTTCCCTAGCATGTTCGATGGAACAGACGATCTGAAAAGCAGCTTCTCCGTTGGCGTATCCTAGGGGTATCATGTTATACACACATCACAGACAATCCAAACTCGCCACCAACGCTAACTACTAATTCCACACCATGCCGCTAAATGTTCTGTACATCCCTCGCCGTCGTTCGTGGTAATATATGTCTATCCTTTCTTCCTTCCGTTTCTTTCGTTAGAGCCTGGTATTTCTTTCTTTTTATTTCTCTCCACTTTCCCTTCTTCCTCTTATAATAATAGTCCGATTTTTCGGGTCCCGTGTGCGTCCCCGTCAATGAATCGATCAGTCGCGCGTTTGGTTCGCGAGACAAGGAGTATATTATACGGCATCCTCGGCTTGCTGTAGACGGCGTATATACTCCGCTTGACAGAGCGTGGCGTCGGAGTTTCTGCCTCGTAGGCCCGGAACATGCAACATGCTCGCCATTGCTCTGCTTTTTGGGTTCCGGGGCACACGCACACACACATATATATATGTTGGTGGGTGGTTTCCTCAATGGATGGATACTCTCCTATGAGAGGTGGACCGGCCACGACCAAATCCATTTCTGGCTGGCTTTTGTGATGATACCACATTCCGAAGCTCCGCTTCGGAGCTTGAGTTCCAGCAATCCTCGTCTACGACGATAGAGGACTAATCTCGTACCTATGCGTTCACAAGAATAGTGGTGGGATTTAGGCCTCGAGTCCCGCGTGACCACGGACCTCCGCTTGGTCAGTGCCATCTCGTGATTTACGTTTCTGTTCACTTATTGTCAACCGCTCTTTTTCCTCTTCGGTCGACAGCTCAAAGCAAGCTGGAGAAGGCTATTTCGGTCTGCGCGACGCGATAGTCAGCGTACTGGTTGATGACAGGAGCGCCGCGAATGCCTCACCTTCTTCATGCTTAAAATAAATTTCCGCCTTGTCCAGGTACGGAAGACTTCGATCCCAGGAGAACCGTCTTGCCAGCGATTTAGCCGACACAAGCGTCGCATCCGAGTTCGTGGTCGACATGGATCCTCTTCGTTTTCCAGATTCGGTCTCGTCGATTTGTGCATGTATGCCAGTCAACAAAAGAGTTGACTTCCGTCCCGTCCCTTTGCTCTCAATCTTGATGGTGTCTTGACACACTGGACCCGGACGTCAGCAGCATAACTACTATTTAATCATGGGCGGATACTGACGGTTGAATTCCATGTACTTCTTCCGCCGCTTCCCCCTCTCCTGAATCAAATGCACCATAAACCGCAACTCGGATCCCATGTCCCAGACCCTCACGTTCTCCAGGCCGACTAGGCGATCATCATCCCTGCCTCTGTGAGGACGACAAATCTCAGTCACAGGCACAAGCAGTCGAAGATTGGAGCCGTAGACTAGCTTTTGAAACTCTTCACAGTCTGTCCCAAGAGGCTAGTGAGCTCAAAGTCCACCTGTACGAAAAACGCTCTCGCGGACAGATGATGAACTCACCAGGGATACTATTGAATTTGTACTGGACCCAAGTTGTGGGAATTCTCGGATGGTCCCTCCGTTGGCCGCCTTCGATTGTGAAGAAGGTCAAACCTTCCCCTTGCTCTACCACAGCAGTGAGTTCATCGCCGTTGATCGAATAGGGAATAATGTATTCCCAAGTGGGCACTATAAAATGGAGACGGATGCTGATCAGGTTCAAGAGCTAGGGAATTTGCCAGAAACGGGAGGGGTCATACCTCGTTGCCTGAAGCGTATGGTTCTCTTGTCATTCAAGGTCCAAATATCCTCCACAGCTGCGCCGTTCCTTATGAGCAACACCCTTCCCGAGTCACTGGCCTCTATCGAAACTCCATCTAAGGCCCCGGGCTTTTGCCAGACGAAGTGGACTGACTCAACTCGTCTGGGAGACGGTCAGCAACGATTCTTTATCCCATAGTGATTTGGGATCGAGATACATTTCAGCAAAGTTAGCATCAGCAGTAAGCTGTTCGACAAATTCTTTTTGTTCTTTGCTAGACGCGAGCTTGACATGGCGATACTGGTCCCCGGGCGTGACCCCTACAAAGCTGTCTGGCAGTTGCAATTGGTCATCGATATCTTGGCCGAAGTCCATCTCGTCATTGTCGAATGTCGAAGCTGGCAGCCGTAACGGAGCCATGGGCTGAGTTTGCGCGTTTGATGAAAGTTCTGGAGAGTTAACGTGACTCCCAGATCCCCTTATTGTGAGCGACGGCGATGTCGGAGTGGGTGATGGGCTAAAGGAGCTAGGCAGAGGGGTTGGAGATGAGCTTGACATAGCAAAGGCGAGCATATCCCGCATGTTGCTCATTTGGACAGATAGTTGGTCAATTTGTTCACTGCACAAAGGCAGTGTTAGTTCCAGGAATGATTACTCTTGAAGCTGGCCAGGAACTTACGATACCAGTCCGCCTTCCAGCCAGGTTAGCATCTGGATGTTCCGCGACAGCTCTGATCGGAGCTTGTCGACCACAACGGCTTTTGTGGTCCATTCAATCGTCTGGTAAACGGTCTTGAAGGCTTCGATCCACTGCTGCCAGGCCGCATCGGTTCCAGGGGGAGTCCCTTTCTTTTTCACGATATGCTCGTACTTTGTCGCGATATTTTTCAACTTGTTGGTTGTCTCCGCGCATTGTTCGAGGATTGCCTGGATGTTGCTCTTTATGTCGGTATGAGCTTTGAGGATCGCACCATGCCGACGAAGCCTGCTTGCAGCCGATCCCACACATGACTGGTATCGATCTATCTCTTCGAGAAAGCGTCTGATCTCGCTCGGGGCATGTTTAGCACCATGTAGTGTTCTTGCAACCTGTGTGGTGATCTGAACTAATGCGATAACATCTCCTACGCCGTTAATAGCCATAGGATGCTGAAAATGGGGTTGGGGTCACCAAACAGAAGCAAGCAACACTGGGAATATCACCTCAGGAAAGCTAATGCCATCGAGTGAGCGTAGGAAGACCACATGGACCAACAGGCCCCAGCAGAGTCATCAGCGTGGTCATTGTCAGTGGATTGGGCGTGGTGTGTCGGCAGCTTCCGCGCGTGGCAGAGGTCCAGGAGATGCTTTCCCGGGCGTCGAATTTCTCGACAAGCTCAACTTCGAGGAAGACGAACAATTCGGGCCAATTGGAATGGGAACAACAGCAACGTGGGCAGCAAGTAATACCGAGTAAGCCTTGCCCAAATTCACCCCGCGCTAGATTCAATCAAGAGATGGCAACAGGTGACGCGAAAGGCGCAAGATTTTGAAACAAGGCAACTGTTGTGATGTCTTTAACTACTGCTCAGTGTGGCCGGGATCGGTACGAGGGAATCTTGGATCCGGTCCGTTGGCGTACTTGACATGGGGCTCGGGCGTCGCATCGATCCAATAGTGTGGCAGCTGCAATGAGGCCGGGCGCGTGAAGCCGCAGGGTTCAGGGGCTCATGGGGCTTCCACAAGGCGACCTGGGATGCTGCGCCCCCTAACTGTTGGGCGTGGAGACGAGGTAGGCGGTAACAGCCTCTCCCCTTCCAGATGAACTTGGTTAGTATGGCTTTTCGCAAGGCGAACCCAGCCTGATTGAGTGATTTTGTAGTCCCTACTCTGGGCCGTCCATGTAGTCTCTGCTACCAAATTAAACAGCAACACTTTGCAATGCTTTGGATCCTATTCCGGTCCGCCCAATACTCTGGGTGAAAGTGAGCTTGTTCGCGCATGTTTCTTCAGCCCGATGCTGGCACCACTGGTACATTTTGAAGTAGCCAGAACTTGACAGGCAGACAAAGGACCATCATGGTTAAGAGGCATAAGGCCTTTCGGGACTTGGAGGATGAGTATAAGCATATACGGGTATGTCGAGCTTGTTGAGGTGCCTGATGCCCAAAGTGCATTTCAGCGCTGATCGGTATTGCATCAGGATCCAACTCTTCGTCGACGCCTCATCTTACGGGATATCAATGAGCGATCCTTCAGCCGAGCTCATGTTCGAGCTATTATGGTCGCTGGGACTGGATTCCTTACTGACAGCTATGACGTCCGTGGTCTCCCCCAAGGTGTTCTCTTCTTTCGAGCGTACTGACATCTCATCAGATTTTTGCCATCAACTTGGTATCCGACATGATGTAAGGCTGTTGTCTCTCTGTGGCAAAACTTTTGCCATAGGGTCCTTCACCGTCTGTACACGCTGACAGAGACCGGCAGCGGGTTTTGTTACTTTCCAAAACATGGAAACAAGATCCCTCAGGTCGACGACACCTTGATCAAGGTCATGACCTCTGTCGGCACTATCGTTGGGCAGTTGTTCTTTGGTTGGCTCGCTGACAGGGTTGGGAGAAAGCGTATGTATGGCTATGAGTTGCTGATCATCATGCTGGCAACTTTGGGCCAGTGTATCACCGGGCCTTCTTCAGCAATCGGCATAACAGGTTTGTTGGTCTTTTGGAGGATCCTCATGGGCATCGGTATCGGTGGAGATTACCCCTTGGCAAACATCATCACTTCCGAATTCGCTTCGACTAAATGGAGAGGCACAATGGTTGCAGCGGTGTTCTCAACTCAGGCTCTAGGGCAATTCATCGCTAGCCTGGTTGCTGTGGTTGTGATCGCAGCGTTCAGATCGCAAATCGACGACGACAACAATGTCTGTGAGGACGGTACCTGCACTCAATCCGCTGCTGCACACCTGGCTGTTGATAGGATGTGGAGGATCATCATCGGAGTCGGTGCAGTTCCTGCAGCGTTGGCTCTGTATTACCGCTTGACCATCCCGGAAACGCCTCGATATACCTTCGACGTGAATCGTGATGTGGAGCAGGGCTTTGCAGATTACAAAGGATGGGTTCAAAACACTATTGGGCCGAGGACCGGACAAGGGGAAGTGGACGATGAGAGAAGGGCGATTCGTGCCGGCTTAAGACCTGGTGAGACCCTGGGCGGCCTCGATGCTGCCATCGTCCCCCAGTCATCCTGGAGCGATTTCAGGCGATACTTCCGACAAGATTCCAATGGCTGGATTCTCCTTGGGACCTGTGGGTCATGGTTTTTCCTGGATGTTGCATACTATGCCCTGGCGTTGAACAATACCATCTTCCTTCAGAAAATGGGGTTTGGATCCGTCAACAGCAGCGACCCCACAAGATTATACACGATCCTCTGGAACGGCGCAGTTGGAAATCTGGTTCTGGTGGTTGCAGGGGCTATACCAGGCTCCATCTGTGCCATACTGCTCGTCGACAGAATTGGTCGCAAATCCATTCAAGTGGGAGGATTCGCAATGATCACCATACTCCTCCTGATCCTCGGCAGCTCTTTCGAGAGCATGTCCGACGCTTCACGGGTGGCTGTGTTCGTTCTGATCCTGTTCTTCGTTAACTTTGGTAAGTTTTTTTTTTAACTCCAAAACTTCATGTGCGCCCTCAATTAATATTTTTTTTGAAGGTCCTAACTCCACAACCTTCATTGTGCCTGGCGAATGCTTCCCAACGAGGTACAGGAGTACGTGTCATGGACTGGCGGCAGCATCTGGCAAAATCGGCGCAGTTCTGGCCCAAGCACTGACGGGGCCATTGCGAGGAATTGGGTTTGAAAAGGGCAAGACAGACGCCTCACCATGGCTTCCCCACGTCATCCAGATACTCGGCGCCTTTGCAATGTTGGGTTTACTATGCTCCTTCCTCATCCCAGAAACGATGGGACGGTCGCTTGAAAAGCTGGCCGGTGAAGAGCCCAGAGCACTGGAAGGCGAAGAAGCAAGCGATGACGAGGAAACCCATCCGAAGTCGTTGCCTGAGCTGATGTGGGTTTCATGCACGCCTGTGGTGTTGTTTCAGTGGCTTTTCCGCACCCGAGGCCACGCAGCTGAATATGATGGTATCGATGGTGGCAAAGGAGCGCTGACCGGAGAGAGGATATCATTGTCAATGGTCGGAACCACCAACGAGCCATTCCCTGCAAAACCTGTTGTCCCCGAGGGCGATCTGTCTGAGCATCAAGGGGATGGTGGACTAAAAATCCTGGAGACTGAGATAGAGAGGTTATCCGGTGAAAGCTCCGACCGAAGAGTCCATGATGATGAAATCCAGCGGATCACTTGATTGATCGACGCTGGAACTTTGTATTTGACATGTTCTGGTCACAGAACTTCGTCGAGAAACAGTACAGTCGAAGAATAAATGTTGCTGGCTCAAGTCAACTGTAACTCTACATGCATCAGTCGCATTGATTTCATCAAGCCTTATTCATGAACAAACCACGAAAGCATGATAATAACGGTCATCCGGGTCCCCAGCGCGACAACCAACTTCGCCTGCCCTCCAGAATGGAAGTCCCTGCATAGCGCAAGCATTCCCGGAGCATCATAATGGTAAAGGGGATCGCCAAGACCGTCCAAGTCAGCTGACCTAATATGCGGGAAACTTTCCCTTTCAAGAGAGAAAGACATCCCCTCACTCGGAACCAAGGTGCGGGACTTTATTCTTCTCATCAAGCATCTTCCACGGCAAGTGGTTGCAGAACCCTCAATTGCACGCCCCTATATACTTGTGCTCGCACATCATTGGCAAAACTTAGCCGTTCCTGCCCTTGAACCTCCTACGCTCATCTCTGGAATCTAAAAGAAACGGGCCCTGGTTACTCAGACCACAACCACCATCAAGATGAGCGAGATTCCACCAGGTCCGTCCGATCCTCCGCACACAAAACTCAATGGACACGTCTGTTAACGAAGGAAAAATAAATTCCACAGAAGTCGAAGCACACCATAAGATAATGCGGGAGACATTGTACGGATCTCCTCTCATGATCTCTGAAGCCTCGTTGCATGACTGACACATCGGGCCAACCACTACAGCTTCGCAATGGCAACTCCCCTTCTAACCCCCCTCAACCTGACCCTCCTCGTCCTCATCCTCACCCTAGCGTACCTGCGTCTGCGTCCACAATCGCCGCCATCCCTTCCGCCCGGCCCCCAACCCATCGTTTTCAAGACGTTCACCCCAAGGACTCTCCTCAAGTACAACGGTACCGACAACTCGCCCGTTTACCTTGCCGTCCGCGGAAAGGTGTACGACGTCTCTTCCGGCCGCAATTTCTACGGGCCGGGCGGTCCATATGAGAACTTTGCGGGACGAGATGCTACGAGGGGCTTGGCTTGTCAGAGCTTCGATGAGGAAATGTTAACGAAGGACCTGGATGGACCGCTCGATCCATGTGACGATTTGACTTCAGAGCAAGTAGATAACTTGAATGGATGGATTGAGAGATTTGATGAGAAGGTCAGTACTCACACTGCTATTTGCGGAATGAATTGTTTTGGAACAGATTGGTCGAGAGACAGTATGCTGACGTTCCACTTCAGTATTTGGTGGTAGGCAAGCTGCTACCCTTCCGGAAGACCGATTTCCATTGATTTCATGATGTACCGGACTCCTGAGGATGGAAGAGAAAGTAGAATAGCAAAGCAAAATATGTTCTGGTACAAGCGTATCTTTTCATTTATGGTAATTGTTGTCGTAGCTAAAAAGCTCTAAAGGTACAATCTCGTAAGCTGTTCAGCAGCTAACCCCATGCCATGGTCATCCGTTGATTAATCCCTCACCAGACGAACTCCCCGGTGCCTGTGTCGCCACTGGATGAGAGCCACCACCATCTAAGGGTATCCATCACTCCCTCCATACACCCCCTACAGCTCATTTTTAGCGCTTGTGGCACTCTTGGAAGCAGCGCTGGCAGACTTGGATGCGGATGCAGATGCAGCGGCACCAGTGCCTTGCGCTTGTCCAAGAACCCATTGCAATCCACTCTTAATTCGTTCAAAAATGGTTCCTGAGGGTGTCGATGTTCCGTACTTGAAGTAATTGTATTGCTTCTTGGCTTCGGCGCGGAGTTCATTGGTTGTTGTGCCTTGGTAGTTGGGAACGCCGTAGCTGTCAAGGTAAGACTTCAACTCGCTGTCGGACCAAGTGTCGAAAGCAGCGTCCTTAGCAGCATCGGATTGCTTGGCAAGGTAGCTGGTGACCGATGCGTAGTTTGTCCCGCCGCCCTTGGAGGCAGAGGCATAGGAATCTTGGGCTTGTTTAATCAGGTCATCGCGGCTTGCCTTGGCGCTCTTCTTGTATTTCTTGCCATGGGCTTCAAGATACTTTTGGAGATTCTCAAGGGTCCAAGTGTCAAATGTCCATGCCGACCAACCAGTGGCAGCCTTGTGCTTGTTTAGTCTGACTTGCTTCAAGAGCTCGTCTCGCTTGCTACCCTGAGGAACTGGAACCCCACGAGAGTCCAGGTAAGCCTTGAGTCGAGAATCAGACCACGCCTCGACGGCCTTGTTGAACGCATCATCAGCCATGAGAGAGGCGTCATCAGTTGCCTTTGCATACTCATTGCCGGCCGACGAAGTAGCCGCGCCAAATGCGGAAGTGGCAGTGCTAGAGAGCGAGGACCCGCTTGCCTCGAGTTTCGCACGATGTTTGCGAGCCAAGGCGATGAGTTCGTTCTTCCTGCTACCCTGTGGGACAGGAACTCCATGACTGTCAAGGAACTCCTTCAATTGGCTATCGGACCAAGCATCGAACAAAGCATCGCTAAGACTGGCCTGTGCACTGGAGGCAGATTTGCTGGCTATAGAACTGGCACTGTAGTAGGAAGCGCTCGCAGCAGATGCGGCTGACGACATGTTGAGAGAGGCCAATCGAGAATTGCGGCGGACATGGGCGATGAGCTTGTCACGGGTGGTGGGTTGCGGAACAGGAATACCACGCTCGTCGAGGAATTCCTTGAGGTCAGATTCGGACCAAGTCGTGTAGAGCCAGTCACCGGGATAGGAAGCGTATTCTCCCAGCTGCTTTGCAATGGCATCATAGTGCTGGCGGACGGTGGTCAAGAGGGTATCTCTGGTCCGTGGTTGAGGAGCGGGAATGTTGTGGTGGTCAAGGAAGCTTTTCAGACGCGATTCAGACCAGCTAACGAATGTCAGCGAGAGCAACAGCAAAAGGGAGCTTCATGCTCACCTGTCAAAGATCCAGTCCTTAACACTGTGATAGCTCTCACCGGTCTTGTCCCCGGCTGTGGCGACAGGGTCAACCACTTTGGCCTGCCAATTCTCTTTGACAAGGTTCTCGAGGTCTTTCCTATCCGCAGGAGTCGGATAAGGGACATCGTGGTCGGAGAGCCAGCGTTCGAGTTCGGTCTCATGCCACTTGTTGTAAGCTGCAAACGAGGTCAGCAGTGTCCCTTTGGGCATCATCAGAGCTTTGGTCAAACCAGCTTTGCTGAACCAGGTACTGGCAACAACGATCTCAGTCGAAGCTAAGGCGACGACGAGGAATTTGGAGAGGGAGAACCTCATGGTCGCAGATCGATCTTGGATTATCTTCGGGTTTGCAATAGGACGAGGAGAGTTAGAGATCAAGGATTGTTTGTTCAGGAGATTTGAAAGGGTCGATAGAAGAAATTTAGGCAAAGTTGACAGACTGAATGTTTGTGCCAACCTTGACGTCAGAGTTCGTTCACCATTTACTGGAACGATGGGTGATGAAGGCAGGTGGTAGGTGAGGTAGAAGTGGCGCCACTGGCAGCTCGCGGTCAGGGCCAAGTCAGAGGAAGGGCAGCCAGAAGCCCAAGCTTTGTCTTCCTTACCAAGAAACACACAGTAGACAGTGGCTGCTCTCAGCACTCTGCTCTCTACTCAGTACTCCAGGTGCCTAGAAAAATCCCGTGAGAGCCACCAGCCGTTGCCAGTCAAATTGGCGGGACAGGAGTCCGACGAAACAGAACAGCTGCAGCGCTCAGGGTGCGTGACGGCAATGACTGACGCGATTCGTGATGCGGGGAAAGCAAGACACGCGCCACTGGCACAAGCTCAACGTGACGTCACCGCCACCTAGTCAAAAAGGGGAGTCCAAGTGAGTCTCGTACTCATCCGCAATTACCAGGCTTCTCAGTCTCCCCCGAGTAATAGGGAACAAAGAAACGCGTTGACATCAGCCTTGCAAGCTTCAAGTAAATAATTTCTGGTAGTCTACATTTGTGGGGGACTAGGGTTGCGGTACCTTATGCTCCCTACCGTAGTAGTCCTACTCTGTGCTATCAATGGTCTTGGTATTCAATGAAGTCATCGAACCGACGTAATGAATTAGAGGATCATCAGTGGCACTCAGTCTCAAAGCTTCCAAAGGCTTTTTGACCCTCTCTTTCAGTCTCATACCGAAGCAGAATCCTCAATATCTTTGGCTCCTAAAAGCTTCTGCTCCCAGCTAAACCGAGACTCGCTGAATCATCCAAAATGCACCCCATTCTCCGCGTGGCCACTAGGCCAGTCCGAGTCCCTCACCGATTCCCAGCACTCGCCTGTCCTTCACAACCATTAAGATCAGCACATCAATCTTATGGGAATGAGCAGTCTGGGATGCAGCAGGGCACCGAACAGAAAAACCCCAAAGCCAACATGGAGCATCCAGGCCCAGAAGCTCCTGCAAATAGCAAAGGCGGCAGCTCCTCCACAAGCGGGGGTGGTAGCCCTAAAATCCAAAGCCCCAAATCTGCCGCTGAGAAGGACGACCCAGAAGTGCGGAAGCACAATGAAGAGCTAGAACAACGACACGAGAGGACAGTGAATCAGCTAAGTGAGGATGACAACAAGGTGGACAAACAGTTTTGGAAAGGTCCGTCTTCTTCCCTCCAAATTGATCGCGGTGAACCAAATTAACTCCGATGAACAGGCGACGTCGGACGCCCCTCGGAGGATAACAAGTAGTGAAAGATAGGGGGGCTGAAGTGCTGTGAGATGGACAATGCATCTGCGACATAAATCATCGTGCGGGGCATTCGGATTCGCGTCGGGCGTTCAGGGCCTTCAAAATCAATATTGAAACCCGGGGTGATTTCTTGAGTGGACTGCAGATGCGTCTGGAGAAGGGCCCGAGGATGCATTCGAGACGCTCCTGTACAGAGCGGCGAGATTTGCTCAAAGATCCCAATCGACCATGGGAAGGGAAACACATCGGGGCACACATGATGTGTGATTCTCGTAGTGCGTTCTAGCGACCAATACAATCATGGAACCTGTTTCCCTTGACACGTCAAGAGAGCCTTTCTTTCTCGCTCGGTGATTGAGTCAGATCATATGCGGTCTGACTTGACTCAGCTGGCGCGCTCTGCATTTTCCTCAGAGCGAGAATTTCTGCGAGACGTACTTGGCCTCGTTGTCCCCAGCCGGCTTGGCCTTGTTCGACATCAGGTCGAACCCGCGCGTACCAAGCCTGTGCCCTCTGGTCGAGCTCTTGCGGGCTCAAACTCGATGTCCAACTCTTGCAAACTGTGTCTATCGCTTTAAGAACCATAGCGGCAGCTTCCTCTCTCTTACTCGCCAATTCTTTCGGATTGGTCTTCATGGCTGGTGTCTTTTTATTGGGAGCTCTTTCGGATTCTGCGTTGCTCGACTCAACAATAATCATGGATTTGAGAAGATAGTTTCGAGGTGAAAGAGGTTTGTGTATAGGAGGGCCGGCAGAGCTCTTCATGTCCTTACCCACAATCAATGGTCCATTTGATTTGCGAAGTGCATCGAGATCAAGTCCCCAGAACGCAACGCTGGGAACACTGGTCTCATCCCCAGCAGAGGCAGCGATGTGTCTTCGCATCACTGCCACCTCGCGTCCCATTATCTTGACTTTAGGCTGACCCTGTGCCCAGCCATCTTCTTCCGCAGTTGGCCCAGTTGTTAGGCCGAGATATTTGGCTTTGCTTTGCGCACCTGCGCTCACGACAGCTTGCGCCAAGCTCCACCGGCTCGAAAGAGGCTGCTCGGGATGCGTATATGCGAGGATGGCGATCGTGAAGGCCAGGAAAAGAGGTGCTCGGTTCGTCTCAATGGTGACATTCTCGAGCTCGGCAATGGATATCTTTGTTTGGGGTAGCGCAAGAGAAGTCTCATCATCGAGCGTGTCTCCATCTGCCTTCGTGCGCTTCGAGGTTAGGGGACCCGACTGCGCGGCTGCTCGTTTTTTGGGATTAGAAGCACGCTTGGCCGCGTTGATCACCTGCTTCAGCACCTTCTCATCAGCAAATATCGGTTTGAGGTCAGCCTCGTCAGCCTTGGAGATGCTCTCGGGCGTATTGAGCTGCTGTTTCCGAAGAGCATGGATCTTTGGCATGGCTTCTGCCAATGGAATGCGGGCATCCTTTGTCAAGAAACGCAACAAGGTCTGCACCTCCGCCGCCATAATGGTCAGAGACTTCACGTTGAGAGACGGCCCTTATGATTAGTACCTGACGCACAGCGAGGTACTCCGCATAGCGTTGGCAGGAATCGCGCAGTGTGCCCGGTTAAACGATAGCAGATATCTCAGAACAATGGGGATCGACACCGATCAACTCCGGTGATGCTCGTCAAGTCAGCCCGTTGCAGTGAGCGAGGCAGACAAAATTATTATGCGAGGCCTCATGCCACTAGTTTCAAATAGAACGAGAACGGTGGAGTTGCCAAGCCGCCTAAAATCAACCAGAGCACTGTTGAGCGCTATTGGGCCGGCAGCCAAGACCAGAGCGGCATGGGCACGGCAAGTGCAGACTGAGTCTAATGAGACCTCCTGTTCCTGCCCTGTCGCCGTTCTTGTTCCGCTCTCCCAATTCATGATCATCCGACAAGTCCAACATCGACCACCTTTACCTCACCCTCCCCCCGCCCTCCAATACGTCCCTCTCTGCATTGAACCATCCTCTATAACACGCCTCAGTCCTCCTCCACTTTCCTGGTCTCCTCAATTGCCAGTCTTCGCGTATTCGGAGCCGGTCTCCTAAAAGGGTGGCGCAGCGCCCATGGCGCGACGACCTCCTTCAAGCCGATCAATATCGATGGAGGGCGACCGCACGCCGCGAAGGTCATCAATCGACACCCCAAACCCCAATGTCTTCAGTGACGAATATGCGGTCGACCCTGCAGAGTCAATAGGTGCTTCAAGTCCGACGGACTCCATTGGCAGTCGACCTGAAGAGCTGAACCTAGACCAGCGCAACGACACAAACAATAATCCTCGCGAATACATACCTCCTGGACTTTCTGGAAACCCAATGGGCCTAAACCGACTTTCTATCTCTAAGAGAACCCTTCCAGCCGAATCCTCTGCCCATCCCCACCGAGCCGTATCAACCTCGTCCCGATCCATAGCAGATACCCGAAGAACACTGAGCACCTCGTCTCGATTCTCCATCCCGCGGGCTCAGAGTCCTTATCGGGGACCAACCGCCCCAAGTCAGCCATATGGACTATATCCTCAAGTTACAAGAGCCTCCAGTGTTGTCAGCGACTCGACGATTCGGCCCCTAGAACTCCCCTTTGTACCACAGGGCGGTCCTGAGCACCCATATTCTATGTACCCTCAAAACACAGTTCCTGAAGATGACAATTCGGATGCTAGTATCGCTTTGGGGTTTCCGGGAATGGGTCAATCATACTCGCCTGGTACATCTTCTTCCAGTAATGAAGTGGGCGACATTGTTGGGAGCGATGGCCACATCGAGCAATTACCGCCTTACAGCCGATATGCTGACAATGTAATCGCGAAAGGGGACATGGCTACGATAGACCCGCAGACGTCCATCATCACTGAAGAATCAGCTACCGCCTCCACCGTCCAACCTCCTGCCGCTTCTGGTTCGGACGTTGAGTTAATGGCAGTTGGCACTGGCCCTTCTCAGGACGAAATCGCCAAGAAGGAAGGGTTGGCTGAAAAGCGACCGAGAAGGACGTGCTGTGGACTACCGATTTGGACAGTCGTCATTGTCGCTGCGATCGTGGTGCTAGCAGCGGTAATTGGCGGTGTTATTGGCGGTGTCGTAGGCAACCAACATGGAACACACCAAGCCGAGGTGTAAGTTTACTAAAAGCAAACAGCTCACGCGGGCATTGCTAATCGTTCAACAGCGCTGCGACTACCACAGTTTGGCTCGACGCCGACCCTGCTCAAACCGGTCCATCAACACCATCCTGCCCAACAGGTCACTATACAATCCCTCTTAACCAGACACAGCAGGTAGATTCGTGCGTCGTCGACGACGAGTACTCTCATACATGGGAATGTCTAGACTTCGCTCTCCTTGGGATCAATGTCTTCCCAAGCGGGCCGAACTTTTCGGTAGTGTTCGATGACTACTCCGTCAGACCTCAACTGTTCAGATACGGACCGCAACCTCCCGACTTTAACGGGACGCGTTTCGCAATGCAGCCATACAAGGACAAGGATGACGATCAACTTGGTGTCGCCTTGTTCTTCAGTGTGCTCTTCGATAAGCTCATAATCGGTAGGTGCTCAACACGCTCTTCAACAATTAATCACTGACTTGGTTGTCTAGTTCCTGACAATCAACTCTCTGTTGACTCTGATGATCATATGAAACGCTCAGTATCTGCACCAGAGTTGGCCCGAAGAGGGATGGGCAACTGGGGGGGCAACTATCTCGGTGTTGGAGACAAACCCTGGTACTGTTTCTGGAACTCTACAATCAGCGAATTCTGGGTCTTTTTGGAACAGGATATGGATGACGCCTATCGGACGTATGACCCTAGCTCTACAATAACGTCTGCGACCAGCGGACCCACCAGCACTGGGCCGTACAGCATGACACATAACTCCCCAGGATATGGGACTGGACCGACAACCACAAACCCGTCAACAACCACGCCGTACCCAAGTGAACCGACTGACGAAGATTACTGGCCCGACACGAAACTCAAACGTCAAGCCACCGTAGGCTCGCCGGACTTTCCAAAGCTTGTCAAGATGGTAGAGAAGCGGAAGCCTGACAACAATGTGCAGCCGTATTGCCAACAAATGCAAGTGCTCAACAATTGGCAAATTATGCCTATACCCGATGTGCCAACCATCTGCATCGAAGAGAGTGACTACGGCGCCCCTACTTCGGCCTCCAGCAGAAGGAGAGTGATGCCCAGACGGTCGCCCAATACAGTAGAGCAACTGGGGTCGAATTGTATTTGCGAATGGTTCAGTGTATAGAACCCAATGGAGGATATGGGAATTTGTCTCCGTGTCTTTATGTGTTACGAGCTCATGAGTGCGCTGCTGGAAGGCCTGCTGTTTGATATTCCCTTTTGGAAGGATGTTGACAAAGGACGAATGGTATTTATTGGGTCATTTCAGGTCTGTATATTGGGAGTCTGATTCTACTGTCTGCTCTTTAGGCATGGCGGAGGGAGGACAGGCAAAAGCAGGAATCACTGGTAGAATCTTTCCTACTGTTACCGGCAACAGGAATTTCAAGGATCCGAATTCATTTCCCTGGATGCATACTGAGATCTGTCCAAGTCATTCAGATTCAGATGTGTAGGAGAACGAGATGGGCGACTGTTCCCCCGTGTTCCCTTGTTCATACCTGATCGTCTTACAGCCTCATGTCGTCATAATAAGGCTGATGACAAGCTTCATCCTTTCTAGCTATGCGCGTCTGACTGCCACCATGCTTACTTTTTGAACCGGTTCACCTTTTCCCACGACCAGAAGGGATAATGGCTCGAGTCTCACATGATGAATCAGTCAGCAGGAGCAGTCAAGGTTTTCGTTTTCCCGGCGGCTAGTCAGCTTGTAACTTTGTTCGGCTAATGGCTTCGGATTACTACTTCGGGCGTGAATTGCGAGCTGAACTCGGTCCAACCATTTACCATTCCCGTTCCCTCCGTGTGCCTTTGCTTGTTTCTATTCTTGCGGGCTGAAATGGCGCATGAGATTTGTGGGATTTAAACCGCTCACGGTGATTTGAGGGCTGTCGTCTCACATTATCTGCCCTTATCGTTTCCAACACAGCGAGGGGAAAATAGAGAAAATGGGCCGACGGAAAGCGCTGCTTATTGGGATCAACTACATCGGCTCGCAGCACCAGCTCCAAGGCTGCGTTGACGATGTCAACAACATGGCCGAGTTCCTTGCGTCGCGGGGCTTCTCCAATCACCCCGCCAACATGGTCGTTCTCACCGACATGAACGACCCGCGCGGACCTTATTTCCCAACCGCGCACAATGTCCTCGCCGCGATGAATTGGCTGGTCAGTGAGCCCGGCTGTATGTGCTTCTTTCACTATTCGGGCCACGGCGGTCAGGTGCCGGATGAGGACGGGTCTCATTCGAGTGGGTTTGCGGACACGATCGTCCCCGTGGACTTTGAGAGAACGGGCCAGATTGATAGTTCGACGTTGCATCGGGCCCTGGTCAGCGCCCTGCCGCCGAGCAGCACCTTGTTCATCTTGTTCGATTGTTGTCATAGGTGAGAAGCCCGAATACTCCCAAATACTCCCCCTAATTGGGTATAAATGTAAGATACGTTATATCAGAATTACTAATTTGGGGCCGCCAGTGGTTCCGCGGTGGAGTTGCCCTTCGTATACCGTAAGTTCCCATTCATTGTTTGGCCCCCTGCTGCATGAAGGCGACGATTCCTTGTATTAGCATTAGAGCAATTTTGTCCTAAAGGCTCTGCCCCCAGTCTGCTGATAACGAGGCCGCTTTTCGATGTTAACGTTCAATGCAGGGACTGATGATGACGGAAACGTCAATCTTATGGATAACCTGAGAGCTGGCGCCGAACTGATTGGGGAGGTGAGTAACAGCTTTGCACACCTTTCTGTCGCGACTCATCGGTCTCCTCGGTGTTAGTCCCCGACGAGATATCGGGGGCATGCATGCGTGCATCGGCCATATCCATTGATTGGGACTGCATGTCTTATGTGACGTCCTTTTGGAAAAGTTATGGCGGTGAACAAATGCTGATGGGTACTCCCTTTTTTTTTTTACGGTCTTGAGCAGGCCTCACATCTCATCCGAGGGGACTTCGCATTCGACAGCGCGGGAGAGGCGCGCCATCTCCTTGCCGGGGCGACCTCGTTCTTCCGTGGTCTCAAGCACCAGTACGATGGCGACTACGAGGAAGGCCTGCACAGCGTGGGCGAGTTTGAAGAAGACTGGGGCCGCGAGAACCGATCGGTCTTTATGTTTTCGGGCTGCAAGGACGAACAGACGTCTGCGGACGCATTCATCAACGGCCGACATGTTGGTACGTTATGTTTCATTTCTACCCTCCTTGAACCCTCACACCCCTCAAGCCCAAACTATCTCATCCCCGCCATATGTACCGTCTTGGAAGTTGGAATCAATCAATCCATTTCTGACAATGGATGGGAATTTTAGGAGCCATGTCGTGGGCTTTTCTCGAGACCATGAAGACAGATGTCTATTGGAACATATCCTACGTCCAGGTGAGTTGACAGCCATCCTCCGCCATCCCGATCGATCACGATATTATGTCCCACCAGCACCTGCACCTGCAGAAGTGCCCAAAAAAAGACAGTTCTAATTTTCTTCTCCCAGATCTTGCAAAACACCAGAGCACTTCTCCGGCAGCACTACTCCCAGGTCCCCCAGCTGTCGTGCGGATATCCGTTCGATTTGAACAATCCGTTCAGGATATGATATTATGTGCTACGGTACCGTACGAGACGATGCGGAAGATGGATTTAAAACACCTGGGGGCGGGAAGAGGCGTTTCGGGTCCCAACTTAGCTAGGAGGTCAGCGGGTCAGAGGCTAGAGGTCAGGGGCATGAAACAGAAGCCCGTGCTTCACAAGATCTCGCGACGATCAAACCGGAAAGGGCCGAATCATTATACACTGTTTAATCTATCGAGGAAACAGTTCTCTTGGTCGCGAACTTCCATTCCGGTCCATAACAGTCTCGCTTTTCGCAGCGTACGGGACAGCCCACCCATAACTTGACCGAGCCCTCGGCATGTTTTCTTGCAAATGTAAAGGCCATCTTTGATTGAAGCACAGGAGACAGCTAGAACTGTAAGATTTGGGTAGCTCCCTCTATACACGAGCCCTTGATTCAACGGTCGTTTGTGTATGGTTCGTGCCCAAGTCATCCAAATTGAACATTCATACAATGCTGGCGTCGGGATTGTTGCTGTAATCCAACCTACTACTGAAGCATTAGACAGGCACGCTGACCAATGTCCAAGTCGGCAGATGTCAAGAGAGACTTACCCCTCGTCAAACAAGAATTGAAAATTGTCGAATGGACCAAAAGACGCGAAGAACTCGTCGAAAGCAGTCCCGCTCAATCCGCAGGAGTCCAGCACGGTGCTCATGGAGTTCATCTGATCGTCGCGAGGATGAGGAGTGCTTGCTCGCCCTGCTGGATCCTGGAGACCCGCCGCGTAGCCCGCATATTGCTTCGCGTCTCCTGTTTTGCCCGTGTTGAACGCCTTCAGGACCTCGCTGAAGAGGTTGCGATGCATGTCCGCGCTCCAAAATGTCTTGTTGAGATGGGAGAGGACCATCAAATACAGGTTTAAATTGTGCCTGGCATGCTGACGGATGAGGCCGTCGGATCGAGCAAGCTCGAACAAGTGAATCTGCATGACGGTCATAATGGCAGTCACGAGCATTGTAGGTGATGTCTCAATCATATCCTGGGCGATTAATTTGTTGAGGGTGCTCGTGGAATCAGCTGCGGCAGCCTTGGATCTCTGGATCGCAACTGTT
Organism: Cladophialophora bantiana CBS 173.52; assembly: GCF_000835475.1. Taxonomy (NCBI): domain Eukaryota; kingdom Fungi; phylum Ascomycota; class Eurotiomycetes; order Chaetothyriales; family Herpotrichiellaceae; genus Cladophialophora; species Cladophialophora bantiana. The sequence goes on from NW_015971581.1 coordinate 767,303, forward strand.
TGGAGACTGCTTCGTTCGGCCGGCGACAGGTGTTCGGGTGTCGAAAGAATGTAGGAGCGATGAAGCAGGATGATGACCGCATCGCAATAGCATCTGATATGGCTCATGTGTAGGCCCAAGGTTCGAGATTGTTTTCCAATGTCTATGGAAAGGTTGTCGAGAAGATTTGAAACATCCGCATAGTCGACTTCCAGCTGAGACAATGATAGCGGCGGCCGTCGCGGTCGGTAATGCAGAACCATAGCGTCTTCCAGCTTTATTGACAACCGAAGCAACTTGATCCAGAGTTCCGTCAGTTCCTCGAGATCAGGGGGTAGGAATGCCTCGCGCAGTTCCGGAGATAGATCTTTGACATCATCCACGACGTCGTGAACGGTCGGCAGCTTCAGGTCACAGTCATCCAGGTGGACGCGCATCGGTCTTCCAGTGCCCAACGAGAGCCAGGCATCGCGGTAATAGCTGCACCACCACAACCGTCTCCAGAGTGCTCGTTGTGACGGGGGGAACGGACACCGTTGAAGCCGAGAGTAGCTTGGTTCACGATGGAGCCCAATACCAAAGCATAGGTGAATGGCTGTTCCAATCCAATAGGCAGCGCCGTCTAGATCCTCCAGGTCAACATACCAGTAGCCTAGGAGTAGAGCAGACGCAATGATAGCGGACTTATCAGCCTCGAGCTGTGCATCATACGTCTTCTATGTTTCGTTAGCTCCGTCTGTTGTATGATGTTCGACGAGTCCCCTTACCTTGGCATTCTGATAGCAAAATTGCTTCAAGACTTTGCGGGATTGGAACCCTATAGCTTTAAGAGTCTCTGCATCAATGTAGATCGCTGCTGCGAAAAAAACAGACCACAACAACAGGCAGCTGACGCTGTTGGGATCATCAGAATACTTCGTAATAAACTCCCCGGCATTGACGACGGGTAAGAAAGGGTAGACATAGCTAAAGAAGCAGCGAAGGAGCCGCGCGCAGACCGAAGGAGGAAATAGGGGTCTGGAACCAGGTGTTATCTCTGGTTCGAAGTGTTGTCGTTTGAGGACGTTGCGGCTGATGATATAGGGGCTTCCTTTCACCGGTCGATTTGGTGAGCAGAGATCGAACACAAATTCAAGTCCCTCAGACTCTCCTAAGAGCCGAAGTCAGTCCTGTCGAGATCCATCAAAAAAACTTTAGAGATACCGGCATAATAAGGCACTAGGATGTCCCGTGAGTGGTCAGAGCTGCGAGGTCTTTCAGATATTGGGTCGGAAAGCGTGGTGGGAGTTTGCTGAGTGCCGGTCGCGATTTCGCGGGATGCGTCTGGCCTCCCTGGACAGTCCGGGGACGCCACCTGTGCCGGGCTCTTCTCCAAGTCTGCGCACTCCTGGGGGATTTCGACTTCATCCGATCCCTGGTGTGATACCTCGGCAGTGGGTATGGATCTCGGAGACGGTGTCAGAGGGTAGACTGGTGTCGATGAAGGTCCGATGGCCTGGCCCGAGCGGCTGTTGTATTCATTCCAACGCAATGAGCGACCTGGTTCCTGACCGGGAGGATGGAAGGTCACCTACGCGGCATGCTGCTGGCCATAGACCTTGCAGACGGTGCCATCCTGAGCACAGTTTGCACATGGGATGCCCTGGAAGGCCAGCGAGCAGCGGACTTTTCGATCATGGCAGCGCGTGCAAGCGATGGCCGAGCGCTTCCTCTTGCGATGTTGCGCATCCATGGCTTCTTCTCCTTCTCCTCCTTTGTGCTGAATGAAGTTGGTGGACGTCGCTCTTTGCAACCGGCCCATAGCTTTTGCAGGACTCTCCGCCTTATGTCTGAGTGGACGAGGGGAGGGACCTCGGGTCTTGGTCTATTGGTAGGAGGTTGCGGGGGAATGACCAAGAATGGCCCAGAAGGGGTTGGTACATACTTACCTGAGGTGGTGGGCAAGTGGTGGGATGAAGGAGGAGAGGAGCTTTTGGTGCGGAGTCGTGCTTCATATCATACACAAACAGGAGGCAACTCTCCGTCCTACGCATGGACAGCCTTCTGGCCTCACTTCCCCCCTTCTCCCTTCTACCAATACCTCTATGCCGTTCATACGCATCCCCTTGTGGCCGTTGCATACAACTGTGCGAGCATTCGCTCTACCAGGACCATAGAAAGAAGAATTCCACTATTGCGGCACGATGAGCTGCAAATTACGCCTGGTCACATCGTTTCCGCGCCTATCCCATGCCGAAAAGGAGGCTACTCGGCTATTCCGCAATGCCCTCAGAATACTTCGCTCATGGTGGAACACCAATCGACAAATAATGGGCGGAAGGCCTCATAGTGCTGCAAATATCTCTTTCCACTTTCTCATATTCGCCTCGCATCTCGCACCCCCACGACATCCACAGAGCGAAACCGAGGCAGCATACCGAGGTAGGCTGTTGTTGGCTTTCAATGTAATATCTAAATGCAACGCCAGGGGCTTTTGATAGCCTGCATTTGGATCCTTCCACCTATTCTATGGTGGCGGGTTTAAAGACCTCTGGTTCAGCGACACTACCTCGATTTACTTACTCACTCGCTTCGTCATGGCGGAGAAACACATTGGTGCTGCCGAAGAGGTAGCAGTCGAGGCGCCTTCATCGTCTGCAGGAAAGTCGCAAGTTCACCATGAAGAATCGGTCGGTGACGTCGAGAAGACCATTTTTCTTCGAATCGACGGAGATGACCTCGACCATGAGCACGAGCCTAAGGTTTGCATGTCCTTAGCCTTGTTCAAGGGTTTATAGGAAAGAGAACATACTGAACTTCAGTTAAGATGACCTTCAAGCGCTTCATGAGTCTGCTCGCTATGGCCCTGCTCTGGACGGGCAGCCAAATTCCCGTCTATCTTTATGGTAGGATCTCTCGGCCTTTCGGTCGAACTCGAATCTCTGACACCCATGTCGCAGGCAGCATACCCCCGTACATCTACGGAGACATTGGCGGGGTGGACAGATGGATTTGGTTTGTAAGTCTTGGGTAGATGAGTTGGACATACATGTACACTCACTCATCCTTCAGATTTTGGGGAATCTGCTTGCCCTAGCAGGCGTCTGTCCTTTCGTTGGCTCCCTGTCGGACCTCCTTGGACGGCGCTATGTGGCTTTGATCGGTGCCGGGCTACTTGTCCTGGGAACCGTCATCGCGACGACCGCAAAGTCAATGAACATGTTCATCGGTAACCCCTTCCAAAAGCATGGTATGTGGGATTGGATTCTCCAGCTAACAATCTTAGCTGGCACAACCATTGCAGGAGCAGCCGCTGGCATTAGTGAACTCACAGCGTTAGCAGTGACTTCTGAACTGGCTCCTACAAGGAAGCGTGGTGCCTACGTCGCGGTCCTGATTTTCACCATCGTACCTTTCTTGCCATCTGGAATATATGCACAGCTGATTGCCTGTATGTTGAGACTCCTTGTGTTCCGGATACGGAGTTTTCTGACCCTGTCAAGCTCATGCTGGTTGGCGGTACTGTGGCATTATCATCTGCGTTTGGAATGGGCTTGGCCTCATCATCACGGCATTGTTCTATTTCCCTCCGCCGCGGGTCAACTCTAAAGGCAAATCGAAGCAAGAGATTCTCCACCAAATTGACTTCATCGGCGGTTTGCTCAGCATTTCTGGAATGGTGCTGTTCATGGCCGGCATGCAATGGGGAGGCTATCAGGTATTTTTTTGTTCACCGCACACGACCGAGACTTGTATACTTACTTGTGCAGTACTCGTGGCGATCCCCCCATGCCCTGGTTCCTCTTATTCTCGGCGCTGTCCTTATCGTCTTATTCCTCTTCTGGGAAGCCTACGGTGCAGAATACCCCATGTTTCCCAAAAAGACTCAAGCAGGATCCTCGTATCTTGGGACTCACTCTCCTCATCACATTCATTTCCGGAGCAAACTTCTTCTCATACCTTATGTTCTGGCCAACACAGGCTTTTAACGTGTATGGCCATGATCCTACCGCTGTGGGCTTGCGCGTCCTACCAGGAGGTATCGCTATCATGGTTGGTGCATGCGTAACTCTCTGGCTGCTTTCCGTTTTCCGCGGCCGGAACAAGGAGCTTATGATCATATCCTGCGTTCTCATGACAGCTGGTATTGTCTCGATTATCCCTTTTCCGTCCCTTTGATACTGATCTTTCCCTTTCAGGAAGTGGCGCTCTGGCCTGCGCGACACCGAACAACATGGACAAATTATGGGGTCTTTTGGTCCTTGGCGGTCTGGGAATTGGCGGCATTGTGGTCCCAGCCTCCATTATCACGACCATCATCTGCCCTGACGATCTCATCGCCACCGTCAGCGCATTGACTCTCGCCATCCGCGTCATCGGCGGCTCGGTTGGCTACTGTGCGTACTACAACGTCTTCCTCGCCAAGTTCAACACCAATGTCGTCACTTACGTCGCAACCGCAATGGACAAAGTCGGCATCACCAACACAACCTACATCGTGCAAGCAATCACGCTGACCGGCGCGAGTCTGATCCTAGACCTGAAGGCAATCCCGGGCCTCGCCAACGAGACGGCGTATCAGATCGTGGTCGCCGCGGGTCAGCTGGCCTACTCGGAGAGCTACAAGTACGTGTACCTGGCTAGCATCGCTGCCGGTGGAGTGAGCATCATTGCGGCCTGCTTCCTGGGTGACATCAACAAGTACATGGACGAGCATGTTGCCGTCGTCATTGAGTAGTGAGTTGAGCTTGTGGAATGAATGGATGAACGGCCAGGAAGAACGAGAGAACGAAAGAACGGGGCAAGGGAGCTCCCCCCCGGGACGGTGAACACGCATATAGACATGGCACATCCTACATCCATCTATTACTTTGTAATATATATGCCTGTACATACACTCTTGCCCTTCCTTGTGCTAAGCATGTTTCGTACTACATGTACTTGTATACACACGTATATGAATATTCAAGGCGCCGGGTTTGCATGTACAACCCGTATTCTTTCGCTGAATGGGATGTACCCCAACCATATGGAGACAGAATGGTCCGAATTTCTGCGTCTTTAGGTCTTTGCGAGCTCCAGCTATGCGAGCTAGATTTGGTCCTAGGGGACATAGAGCGATTGGTTACGTTTCGCGCGAGGCCCCGCGGATCTCATCCTCGCTGCTCTCGCGAGATTTCGAGTAAAACTGGACAAAATGGCATATTTGAGTGTTCGGAGGGATCTATGATCAATTCTGTAAAAGCAGATATTACGGGTCGCCCCTTATGGACGGGCAACAGACATGGTCGCTGGACCGCTTCTAGCAACCGAGAGCGTAAATAGGATGTCATTTCCCCATCCATTTGTGCCAAGCAGTTGGTTCTATACTGACCTATTGAAACTAGCTCTGACCGGGTTCGCTAACGCTGAACTGGTAACTGTCTAGGTAGCAGTGGCCTATGGGTCGAAAAGTATTGCAGGAAGAGGCGGGTTGTAGGTTAGTGAGCAGGCGAGCAGAGGGGGAAGGAGTGCGGGAGGGAAGCCAGGTTAAAAAGCGGCTGAGGGTGGAGGTGCGCTGGTTGTCGATTGACCTTGTAGTTTGGCCGCCACCCATCTTCTTCGCTTCGGTTGACAAATCCAAAGGAAACCAATCAATCAATCACCCTTTACTCGGCTCTCTATGTCAGGACCTTCGCGTAGATTCTCTCGCCCTGGCTCACCCACTCGCGCCACCTGCGCTCCTATTTACGCCACAACGCCAGACTGCCGTAGCGATGCAATCTCCCCGTCCTCCATCTGAAGCAGGTCCCTCAAAACCACGTCGGTGTGTTCGCCCAGCATGGGCGGCGCGGTCCTTACGCCCGCAGCGCTCTCAGAGTACTTGACGGGGTGGCTGACGACCTTTATCGTGCCGCAGGTTGCGTGGTCGAGCTCGGTGACCATGTCGCGGGCGCGGACGTGCTCGTGGTCGAGGGTGTCCTTGACGTCGTTGATAGCGGCATATGGCATGCCGCTACCCTCGAGGATCGCCAGCCACTGCTTCGTGGTCTTGGTCCTTGTGATCTGTTCGATCATGTCCTCAAGCACGTCGCGGTTCTGGACACGAACGTCATTGGTCACGAAGCGTGCGTCGTTCTTCCACTCCGGCCGCTCCAGCTTGTCGCATATGATCCCAAAGAGTCGGTCGTTGCCGCCGCCCAGCATGATGTCGCCGTCCAGCGTCTTGAACCCCTTATAAGGGACGATGCTGGGGTGCGCCGTGCCCCATCGTCCGCCATCCCGTTCTCCGGATATCAGCACCGAGCTGGCGATATTTGCCAGTGTCGCGACCTGGCAGTCCGCCAGCGACACGTCGAGATGCTGTCCCTGGTTCGTCCTCTGTCTAGCCAATAGAGATGCCATAATAGCGTTGCAGGTATAGAGGCCTGTTGTGAGGTCTGTCACGGCAACACCCACTTTCACAGGAGACCCGTTTCGTTCGCCTGTAATGTGCATGAGCCCCATTTCGGCCTCGACCATGACGTCGTAGCCTGCTCGGGGACTGTAGGGGCCATACTGGCCGTAGCCGGTTATGGAGGCATAGATTAGACTGTTGCGTCGAAGACGGGGTCAGTGTATTTGGCGGCCGGACGAAGGGGGAGAGGAGGAGGCAGAGAGATAAGTTGGTGGCCAAAACGGTCAGGAGGGAGACTCACCGAGGGTTAATCTTCCGTACTGATTCGTAGTCTAGTTGGTACTTTTTCAACGCTCCTGCGGCGTCACGCAGGTAATTAGTTAAGACCAGCCACCAGGAAGGGACTTCCATTAATCCATTTGAACATTCATCTCCACGAAGCGCGCAAACATGCAGCATACATACCGGGAATGTAGTTTTCCACCAATACATCCGATACCTTGGCCAACTCATGCAAGATTTTGATTCCCTCGGGGTGCTGGAACGAGAGACCGACTGATTTCTTGTTGCGATTCACCTGGAAAGCAGCGACGCACACCCTCAGCGTCAGCACCGCGCCCGCAAAGAAACACACCGCAGATGCATGTGTAAATGACCCAAGGACTCACGCCGATGAAGTACGCACTTTCCCCAGGCTTGCCGCCTTTCACAACAGCTAAGAATGAGAGGTTGAGTCAGTGGCCGCCTCTCGTGTCGTACTCGGAGTGCTGGGTTGCTTGTGCTGTCTGAGGCTAATTACCATCGCTTTTGTACTTTGCGTACGGCGGGCCCCACGCTCTCGTGTCGTCGCCCCGCGTAGGATGCTCGATTTTGATGATTTCTGCACTGGAGGACATTCAAAAAAAAAGACACTGTCAGTTGATGCGCTGTTTCAACACCATAGCTTCCGGGCAGATCCTTGTCATTCTGGGCAGAAAGCCTGGTGTGGACAGGCTGGGGACATAATGCGCACCCACCCTAAATCGCCCAGAATCTGCGTGCAATAAGGCTACCACATTTCGAGTCCCAGTTAGTCGGTCTTCGATCCCACGCGGACACAGCTTGACTGAACCCAGCGGATATACAACTTCCATTCGCCTTCTCAGGGGGCCGATTACTCCAGCACTGGGAGGAATTAATAGGTACTCACGCCGGCCAATACTCGTGTCATATCCAGCACTCGGACACCTTCTAGCGGCGCTATCTTCCCGCTCTTCGTGTTCGTTGACGAGCTGGTGACAGATGCGAAACATCTACGCGACCTGAACGACGTCTCGGGTTGAGACCGAAGAAGGGACGTGCGACCTTGTTGGCCCAGTAAGGCTCGTCGAAGAGCTCTGCTGGGAGCCATTCGCGGGGTCGGAATATATGGGCTATTAAAATGAGAGATGCGCGCAGAGGGTGGTCAAGAGAAGGGACGCGTAGCAGTTTAGAAATACCGGGGTCCTTTTGGGGGAGTCGAGACTTGACGGCGCCGTCGCCGAAACTTGCCGCCAAGCGCCGAGGCGATTTCTCCCAACAGTCCATCGTCACCGAGGTCGGGATGGGGCCACACGCCGTCTCCAAATTCTTTCAGTCGACAGAAGATGGCACATCTGTCGGAACGAAGTCTTCAAAACCATGGTATATGCGGGTCCAGTGAGAAGTGCATCATCAATGTTTGCCAAAGATTCCTCTCTTGCCCTGACTCTAATCTCTTTATATCATCAGACGGTCGTCATTGACTCCCTTCATTCCTGTCTCATCCCCTTAACGTACAAGCTATAGTTACACAGATTGCGAGACCTGCCCCCAAAACGTTTCGCGACATTTCCCAATCGATAAAGACAGACATTTCAAGTTGCCAGGCGAAAGCCCGCAAGGTATCTTGGACAAAAGACCTCCCAGTATTTTTTTCGTAAAATGATGAAGGATGAAAGTACAAAAAAACAAAGCACAAATAACGAAACCGAAAAGCGTTGCATAGATGGAAAGGTGCAAAGGCAGAAAGAACAAACGCGCCGTCCCAAACAAAGGTCCTCCCAATGATACCCATTGATTCCTTCGCTGTCCAGCACTCTCTAATTGATTCCATGTAATAGGTGTCGCGGCTCGCGCCGCTTTGAAAGCCAGTCTTTTGTTACCGTAAATCCAGATCATGAGTAGGAAAAAAAGCATTTCGCACAGTTTGAGCGAGAAGCCAGCGGCAGTTGATTAGCCTCCGGATGTTGAAACTCTAGACTCGGAGAAAAGTGCTGCAAGTGGTGAGCGAAGTGGTTGCTGAGACTCCGAGGTTGTGTGAAACAGGATATCCCAAAGCCAGCTTAGTTCGTTTGTGGAGTCGGGTTTATGCTTTCTCCGGTGTGGTCTCCGCAAGATCCAGGTCGTCGATGAAAGCCAACCGCTCACTGCGAGGTGAGACGCATTCATCGTTTGCTTCGACCACAGAAGGGTGCAATAACGGTTCACAGGTGCGTTCTTCCCCTTCACTCGAAGGACGATCTAGGCGTCCATCGGGATCTTCCATCCAGTAGCTTTCCAGAGCTCCTGCGGCGCAAACAAGGCCGCCCGCCCACCAAGCCAACCCGCTGCAACCAAGATACAGACCATAGGTGTGCACAAATCCCGTGACAACGGGTCCAAAGGCGCGGGCCAAGCACGCCATCGATGCAGCAAAGCCATTAACTTTCCCTAGCACACTCTTGGAGGGAACGGCGTTGGCAAGAAGAATTGCGTTCGAGGGAAATGATATGGCTTGAAACGTAATTTTGGTCAGAAGAGAGACGTAGATGCCCGTTTTCTGCAGCTGCTCGGGAAGGAGAACCAGATATGGCACTGCAAAGTACAGTAGAGGCCAAATAGTCATCGCCAGTCGAGACGCATAGAGAGGTCCAAGGCGTCTGGCCAGAAAAGGGAAGATGAAGAATTGGGCGAATATCGAATAAGCGCCCTGCACTGCCATCATGAACCCGATAGCTCGAGTGCTGAGGCCGAAACCTCCTGAGAATTTGAAGGGAAGAACAGGCTCTGTCTGCATTCGTTCTTCGCTAAGAAAGGTGGGCATCAGGGCATCGAATGAAACGCTATGGCTAAAAGAAACATGTCAGTCAGAGCCAACGGACTCGAGGTTGGTCAAGAACATTTCACGTACTAGGCGAGGATTGCGTATGCGAAGACGATCAAATTCACCTGCTTATTGAAGGCATTGACCGCGCCGCGCGACTCCTTCTCCCGCAGGATCTCCGAGTCCATCTCTACCGTTGAAGCGGAGCGCAGCAATGGCGAGTTCTCCGTACTTCGGTAACCCGGAGGTGGATCGTGATGGTCAAAAAAGTCCATTTGGTCTCTGATTGCAAAGCCAGTTTCACCGTGCTGTGAGGAGTGCTTTTCCGTCCTGCACCGTTTGAAGAGCGTCTTCGCCAACTCACGTCCGAAATCTGGGCGACCCTTTTTCTCTGCATGTGTTTCTTCGAGAAACAGAATGCCAACAGTAATACCGCAGAGGAGCACTGCAACACAGACAAGGTTGGGTAACAAGAAGGGGAATTTGTCGAAGAGGCCGCCTCGAGGGAATCCAAGAGAGTCACATGGCATGGCCAAGGCTCCGCCTATTGACGGTCCAATGATGGAACCAATGCTCCATATCACCGGCATAATGGAATACGCACGAGGCTGATGCTCCTTTTTCGTCACGAGCTCTGCTACAGTGGTCTGAAGTACTCCCACGTTGCCGTTCAGGAGGCCGCCGAGGGCTCTAGCGAGAACCGCACACGGCAAATTCGGCGCAAACCCAAAGCATATCATGCTCAGCGCCGTCCCAGCAAGACCCATGATCAAGACAGGTTTGCGGCCGAAGCGGTCGCTGGCTTGACCCCAAAGCATTCCGGTAGAAAACTCGGCAAAGGCAAAGGCGGTAATGAGCATGCCCGAATAAACAGATATTCGTGATTCGTCTTGGGTGATATTGAAGGATTCAATCATGCGGTATGCATAGGGAAATATTGACATGAAGGCGATTGGTTCGCATAGGCGACATATTGCTGTAGGCGGCGTGTTAGTGATTCGCAACAGCTTGCCAATTTGGGAGAGCCTGCGAGATGACGTACCCAGGACGCCCAATTGTCTGTACGGAAACCCATCGTCGACCTCTTTGGGCCTGCGTTCACCAAGGAACAGTTTGGTGAGACGGTTCGGCATCGTCACCAGGGAGGAAAGCGACTCGTCGTGTCAGGGCGGGAAGGGAGGTGAACAAAGAAGAGGGTCATATGGCACTCGGCGCGAGGAGGGCAGTCATAATAAGGGAGAGGAAATTTCCAGGAGACAAAGGATCGAGCAACGATAGACACGGCGAGCGGGGCGCTCTCATCTTTCTTTTCTGACGGGATGGCGCATCCGCCGCCGCGTGGAAGAGGCGGTGGACTGCCTTGGGGCAGTTGGGATAGCACAGAGCGCGGCAACGAGCAGGACCTTGTGATGGGGACATTTCTTCGCATAGCCAGTGGCCAAAAGACGGCCACGGTTACACGGAGAGGAGCGCGGAAGGAAAAGGTAATCAGGCAAAGTCTCTGACATCCGCGCTGGGTTGTCCACAGAAGGCGGTGTTGGGCAGCTCTAGTCAGAGCGCTAGAGCCTGAAGCCGTATGTGCCGCCAGACCAGTTTGTAGTCACCCGAAATAAAATGTCCGCACGGACTGGGGGTGGGAGATGATGTTCTTCAAATCGGACGGTTCAAGCAAGTTGGGCAACTCGGGTTGCAAGTCAGGAAGGGCCGGAAAGTGGTGCGTGATACTCGGGGAAGGTGCGACTTGTGCCCAGGTGGGATGTTGTTAGATCCTGGACAGGTGGGGGCACAGGAGGGGGAACGGCACTGATGGAGTCTCGGCCAGGATGGTAAAAAAATGGAGAAAAGGCCAGATGCTCCCCTTTGGCACTTTGGCTTTTCGCTGCCGTTTGGGCTCCAGAAAGTGGGTTTCGGGGCTGCCATGCGACGGTGGCGATGTGGATCCGGGATTGGTATCGGGACAGAGAGCCCAAAGGTTCAGCGACTTCAGGATGCTCTGGAGGGAAACGGGAAGGGCGGGAAAAGGAAAAAAAAGGATACCAGGCTCGTGTGAAGCGGCCAAGGGTAGAAGCCCCCTGGTTCATCCAGTGTACCGAGTACGGCCAATTGAACGGCGGAACCGTCCCGTATCCAGAAAATATTCGGCATCAAGCCCCAGACCAGTAGAATTAAAAGCGCATCTGAGCGCAGGAACCGCGACAACGGTACCTCGAGGGCCCTTATGATTCGGAGGATCGATAGGCATGCGCTTCACTCAGGCCAGAGTGGAATTTACCCCTGACCAGAGCTCAAGTGGGCCGGGTTGACCAGGGCTAGGAACACAATCCTGGTCTTCCGCTGGCCGGGCGCTAGCGGAGGGTGCTTACCGAAGAGCATATTACCTCTAGCGTTGGCCCTTCCACCACTCGGCTAGCATTGGGCTTGCCGCTAGACTCCCCCCAGAAGCTTTTGCTTCTTCGCTCCTCCAGTGGCGAACAAGCCGGCTGGGAATCCTGCTCAGGATCCAGTGCCCTGTACCGGGTACCGATTTAACTTATGTGACGAGGGGCGCCACCACCACCACACCAGCTGCTGCATCAGCAGCATGTCATCCTTCTCGTTTCACTGCACCCTCGTGACCTGCGCGCCGTACAGGCCTGATCGAGGTAGGTCAACAGGATACTTGACTTTTTGAGCCCTTGAGTCATCCAATCCTTGTTTCTCTCACCGATCGTCCCTTCAAAGGCGTGGGATTGGGAGGCGGTGAAAAAGGCGGTCATGCCCGACGGAGTCGTGGATAATCGATCAGTTTGGGCTGTAAGGAGAGCCAGAGCTGTCGGGGTATGCTGAGGTGGTGATTGGCGATGAAACTGTGCTCCCGTGGGGTTTAGGGTACAGAATACCGATCGGTGCGTGTCATAGACTGGGGTCAGCTTTCAGGAGTAGCGAGTGACAGGCGCACAAGAGCGGATAGTTGGGGGTGGTTGCCTTGGAATAAGTAAAATGTTCGAGTCGGTAGGAGGAGTGACTGCGCTTGTTGCTCGCTCCACTGCTGCGCTCGTACCCGAGTTCCTTGATGACGACGATCTTCTACCTCGTACATACTTGCGGATTAAGGTTCTAGTTGTCCTGGTGGTTCTGGCCCACGGCCAACACGGGAACACGTCTCGAGATGGGCGACATGCAGCAGACGGCACCGCTGCAGCAGGTGGGGAGAGTCTCAAATGACTGGTTGTCTTTTGGCAAAAAGACTTGGAGAAGCAAGGGCCGCAAAAGGATCCGGAAGATGAGCGGGCCACGAACAATGGAGAGGGGGAATGCACGAGGATAGGATGGAAAAAGCAACGTGTCTGACCTGTCCAAATGCACCAGGGCGGGTAAACACCTATAAGAGACATGGATCCTAAGGTTCACTGTGATGGGCTTCTGGCACAGTGATTCGATTGCATTGACCAGGGCAGACGCACAGTCCAAGGCAGACTTCTTCTGGGTCCACGCGCGGGTGAAAGGCAGGTCGGAAGGTGAAATGAAAGTGAAAAGGAGAGAGAGCGAGTGCGAGAGTATGAGCAGGGAGCAAGGAGAAGGGAGCGAGGGAGGAGCAAAGGGGGAGCAAGGGAGGGCTTCCTCCTTTCTGTCGGTCGCTTAGCATATTCGAATCGAATGAGCACTGGCCGGACAAGGATCTCCATTGGAGCAGCGACCCGGTACCGTCTCACTGGAGAATAGAGTTGGAACTGCAAATGGAGCTGGAAACGGGGGGAGCAAGCGTAGCGAGGAGTTAACGACTCGTAGCCAAAACTCGTCACACAATTGGCTTTGGAGGTGAAATTCGCGAGTTTCACCGGAAGCTGAAGCCAGAATTCCGCTACCGGGGAATATTCAACCTGTCCAGCTCGGTTTGACTTGGCCTCTTGTTACCCCTGATTCATTTTCCAGAACAACGCCACCGGGACTACGACAATGCTGCTACAGAGTTGCGTCGCCTTAGTACGAGTTACTCGCTACCTGCGACTTTGTCGGGAGCCGGCGAATATGTACGAGGGACAGAAATATGAGACTTCAAGCCCCCCAATGGAATATTCCCGAGTTTCCGGGGAAGTGGTTCGCCCTACGTAGGTACCTAGATCCATAGTGACCTAGGTACCTAAGGTTAGGTACTCTGTACAAGCAAGGGCGATTACGGAGTCCTAGGCAAAGTCTCTACCTAAGGTAGGTGAAGAGCTTGCTGAGCCCTAACTAGTCCCCATACTTAGCCGCGGAAATCCAGGCTGCGATTGGGGGCTGCAGGGCTTTTAGGCATTTTCCTAGGCATACCACGCCCGGCTCGCCAGGTGCCCCGTTCTCTCCTCTCCAACGAGCCAAGCCGCCTCCCTTGTCAGCCACCCTATTCTAATCCTTCATGAGCAGAATGACCTGCCGCAGACGACGCGGAAAATCTTGCACCGTCCTTGCAGGCCTCTCTTGGCCTCTCCTGCCTGTCCATTCCTCTATTTTTGGGGTCATGCTGCATGGAATTGTCCTTTGTGTTACGGCATGCAAAGCAGTTGAAGAGGGTACAATGGCTCCCTGCTGGACGCCCCCTGCGCTTCGTCTGTCTGATTCTCTGTATTCGGGCAATCATGTCGACCGAGACAAACCACCAGAGTCTCATCAGACCATCTGCAAGTGACTCATTATGTACAATGTTGCGACGTGTGTGTGCGGTCGACCTGTCACTGAGCCATCGACACCTTCTGTCACTCGCCCAAAAGAGCCAGATTCCATGGAAGATGACCGAGTCTGTTGGTGGCTGCATCATCCCTGTGCCTCGGAAAAATAAGACCTAAGAGCAGAAGGCCGTTGTCATGACAAAGAATTCTTCCAAGCTAAACTAGCTCTGCCTCACTATGTGGCGAGGTTGTACGATTGCCCACATGAAGATGCCGGAGAAACATCCTCCTCAGATTATGCAACCTGCAGACTGCGGCGGCAGCAGCGGCGGCGTGGGCAGTTGCCCTAGAGCATGCACAATGTCGTATATGATTGTCGCGTTGCACAAAGGACCGCACAGAGAGCTGCGTGCCTCGCCTGCGTTTTGGAGCCTCGTTCAGACCCCAGGCTCGACATGCAAGGCGCCACCTGACATCTCATTCTCCCTTGCAGAGTTGGGCAATAACATCATCAACCACCAAACAACCGTCGCTTTCCGGTCGCACAATGCATCCTCCATCTGGTGCCAGCACATGCCCTGCCTGTCAACCAACCCCTCCAACCGGTGAGGGGATTACTCTTTCTGGTCGATCACAATCAAAGGACCAAGTTCGGAGCGGGTAAACGGCTTTTCAACGTCCTAGCCGGCCTCACCGTGAGAGATGCATTTCCCTTGGTGTGACCTGTCACCTCGCCTCCGACAATCAGTGAGAACTGTTCAAGTCTATCGAGAATGAACCTTGCGCCATCTGCCCAGGAGGGCAAAGTGACCCGAATGTCAGTCAAGTAGCGGTCAGATAAAGTTGCATCGTCTCCGATGGACACGAATTTTGCATCCGTCAAGACCCTCTGCATCCCAAATCTAGACCGTCGGATCCTGCATCGGATGATTCCACCGAGGCTGTCAGGTTAGGAATGGTGCCTTGTAAGTGTTTCATGCATTCTTTTATGACTGCAGGTGGTCGATGGTATGTGTCACACTGCCATTCGGTCTCTCAACTCTTTCGCCGTTCTTTTGTCTTACACATTGCAAGTTGCAACGTCAACGACGCCTGGTACAGCCGAGTTCTTGGATGTTGATCGCCTAGTCTGCGTTGACCCGCTTGTGCCCAACGTCCTTGCTTGAACGGATGCAGTTCGACAACTCGAGCAGTCTCGAAACAACGTACTCCATCCATGCACTACCGGAAAGGATGGGAATCGCCGGACTTTGGGGGAAGCTGTGGCCCCCTAGGTGCCATGCCAGTCCAGTAGAAGGACCCCCCTCACCCTTCATAAACAGGGCGTCTGGTGGCGATCTCTCTGAGAAAGGACCGGTCATCTGAATCATTTCTGGACGAGTTCCTTGTTTTAGCGGTATGCTGCCCTCGGCCTCCATGATCTTCGGGGCACGATGAGTGGCTGCAGATTGGAAGTAGTTCTGACGTCTAAGCCATCACTGCGCCCTGCAACGGTGGAAAGTCCGGCGTGGAGATGTAACCCCGGAACCCGTAGGAGCTGAGGGGGACATGGTTGTCGCAGGCGACCAGATTGCAGGTATCAGGTAGGAAAAGGACCCTTGGGACGGCAGACCAAGAAGTGTCAATCGATGGCAATCACACGAGAGCTGGACCGCTAAGTCCTACTCTATGTGAGCAACTGGTGAAGTTATCCCTTCTGTAACGAATGTCACGAACAAGACTGACGATGCAACAGCTTATCCGATGCCATTCACGGCTTTAAGGTTGAGGATGATGGCTACGAAGGTTGTCAAAATGTCTGGATCTGTGCGACGCTCAGGCTTAGGGGTTAGTTCCTTGACGTTTTCAACAGGAATGAGGCTTGTATAACATGGATTAACAGTTGACGCGTGTCCACCACCTCATGTCTGAGGTCCAACGTCTTGAGCGTGGTCATGGCCAGACTCTCGATACTTCGAGCAATATGTTTTGGTCACCTACCACGGTATGCACTTACCCATGACTGACCGTATGATCGCTTTCCAGAACAGCCGCCGGCACCGAACTCCAGAACAAGTGCATAGCATCCAGAGTGCGCCCTGGAGCAAATGGACGGAATCCCAATGTCTGACCCTTGGATCGAGGCTGTCCGCCTAGTTTCCGTGACCTAGCTTGCACAGTGACGCACAGTCAACAAATAAGACAATGGTTTTTCTCCGGCCCTCCACAAGGTTTCGTCTCCTGGAGGCCGGTATCAGAAAAGGAATAGGTGATACTGGCGCAGCCCAGTCTTCCTCGTCACGGGTCATCACAGGCTTCTCGGTCAAGCACGGGATGTGCCTTCGGTGTTCAGAATGTATACGATGTCTCTCTTCCTATCCTGGCCTTTTTGGGGTTCTTTGGTCAGCGAAAAATTCCAAAGAGATCTGTTGTTCATGCCGTTGGTGCTGAACTTGTGTTTGGAATCGTGGACTGGAGACCGAGGCAATCTCACTGGTGATGCTGGGAGATGTCCATTTGAATCTCTTCTCGTTGGTGGTGTTGCAATCGAAACAATTGCTCATAGGAATCTTTACACTAGTTTGCCTAAGGATTGTTCCGCTTGAACTTTGTTACCTTGAGTTGAGATTGAACTCACTACGAAACTGGTACTGTTGTCGGGTTGGACGGGGTCATCGTTGTGGACCGGTTCCCCAGCAGGAGAGACTCACCAGCTGCTTCACCGAATACTTTGTAGATACCTCTGCTCCAACCTTTGACTGTCCCGTCTTTCCTAAAGCTGGTGCCGCGAAAGAGGTCTCATCTTTACTCGATTGCCTCTACTCTGGCGATTGGCGAATGTAACCGCGGCAGTTTATCTGCCAAGGCGTGGGCAAAGCGGCAACATGATTTGCTGGGGGCACATCTCGAGATAAGGCTACTCAGTCTTTCTGGTACTATGGGGAGGCACAGCAAAACGCAGTCTCCGCAATGACCATCCACCCGTCGCACCGCACGAGGCTGACATGGCCTGCTGCAGTTTCCTTCGCATGCCGTCTCAGTAGCTCTGGATAGTGCATTCCCTCCATTCCCGGCAGAAGATGTCAGTGTCGTTTTCTGGTTCATGACATGACATGCCCTCATCCGCCACCTCTCCTCAGACCGCCGGCCAGAAGCGAGCGTATCCCGCCGACGAACCCCTCGTCCCACCACAACCACAGGATGTTGCAGGTGCCGCATCCGCGACCAACTCTCCTCCTCCCACCTCTGCTGCGTCGGCCACCTCGGCCTTCAGGAATGTCTCTGCCTGCAACCGCTGTCGCATTAGGAAGAACCGTTGTGATCAACGTCTGCCTGTATGCTCCGCTTGCGAAAAGGCCAATGTCCGCTGTGTAGGCTACGACCCTATCACCAAGAGAGAGATTCCTCGAAGCTATGTCTACTATCTCGAGACACGACTGGCGTACTTCGAGCAGCAGCTCAAGGCCCATGCGATTCCTTACAACGCCGGCGAGGTGTACAATGCTGACTCCAAAGAGCTGGGTGACCCGATTCAATCCCCGGGGAGCGCAAAGGGTTCTTGGATAGGACCACAATCCCCGAGTAATGGCTCGCCGCGGCCCATCAAAAATGAAGACTGGGACAAGAAGCAAGAAGATGCCGATAAGCTCAACAAGCTGGTCTCAAATATTGGCATGGTCTCTGTGCAAGGCGCTTCCGACGCCCGATACCTGGGATCTACATCTGGGATATCCTTTGCTCGGGTTGTGTTGGCTGCGGTCAAGAGCTCCGTGTCCTGCAACAACTCAGAGCGTGCTGGTGTCCGGCCCAGCCGTCCCCTGCCCAACATAGCCACTTCAGGAGGTAGTTCCATGAGAGATTCATACTTTGGCCTCCAGACCAAACCAACCATCAAAGAAGCCCCGTTCCCGGATCGACCGTTAGGTGAGAAACTGGTCAATCTGTACTTTGAGCATGCCAACCCGCAGATCCCCATCCTCCATCGAGGCGAGTTCATGGATTTGTTTGACCGTACATACTCGATCGACCCTTCGAAACGTACCAGCCGTGAACTCTACTTGCTCAACATCGTGTTTGCAATTGGCGCGGGCATTATATGGGGTTCATCTGACCCCCAGCCAAACTCTCAACAGGGTGATTATGGCCACAAACGAGCCAGACTGGCTATGCAGCAAGCGCAGCCCGAGGAATACCATGCCTCCGCTATTGTCAACCTTGGGTCATTTTTGGCTGCCAGTCCATCCTTGGAAGCAGCTGAACGCCCCAATGGTGATTTGGAAGAGCTCCAGGCTGTCCTGCTCCTGTGCAGTTTTGCCTTGCTTAGGCCCGTGGCTCCAGGGCTCTGGTACATTGTGGGCGTCGCCATGAGATTGGCCGTGGATCTCGGTCTGCACTATGAAGATGGTACAGGCATCGACGACAACATCGAAGGCCACCAGGGTCCGGCGACCACTATGGAGATGAAGCCGCCGGGACAGGTTGACGCGAAAGAAAAAGGCCGACGCGAATGGATTCGCGACTTACGCAGACGACTTTGGTGGTGTACCTACACCTTCGACCGCCTGGTCAGCACTTGCGTAGGGAGACCGTTTGGGATCACGGATCAAGTCGTCACCACAGAATTCCCCTCCCTACTCGACGACAAGTACATCACGAGAGCTGGCTTTTTGCAGCCGGCCTCACCAGATGAACCTACCTACAAATGGGTCTCCCACCACTATTTCCGCTTGCGACTGTTACAATCTGAGATCCTTCAAGTCCTTCAACATCAACAAGCGCAGCAAGCCCGTCTGAACGGCACCAATCGCCGCAATCAGTTCATGCACACCAAGCTGCCCTCACCTTTCCTGATCAAATTCGACTCATTTCGTTCCTGGCGACGAGACATTGATCAGCGACTATACGAATGGAAAGAATCGGCGCCGGAGCCGTCGGAGACCGGGGTCAGCTTCTCGGTGCAATTCTTAGAGCTCAATTACTGGCAAGCCGTCATTATGCTTTACCGGCAGAGCCTCAGTGTCCCAGCGCCTCTGGCAAACGAGTTCAGCCCGACCGAGGACGTATCCAGCCCGTCAAGCATAAGATTGGAAGAGAAAGAGGACGAAGATCTGGTGTTTTTGAAATGTGCAGAGGCTGGTCAGAAGACATTGAAACTGTACAGGCAACTTCATCGACTGCGCCTCGTGAATTATACGTACCTCGCCACGCACCATCTATTCATGGCCGGCATCTCCTTCTTGTATGCTGTTTGGCATTCACCAGCTGTTAGAGCTCGCTTGGTAAGACTCCTGTCTCTTTTCCAGTGTTTCCGCTTAACACGTGCCTCCTAGACACTAGATGATTTCGACTTCACAGTCCTCGCTGCAACATCGGTCCTGGGCGACCTCATGGAGAAATGCCCACCCGCAGAAGCCTGCCGAGACGCCTTCGAGCGAATGAGCAAAGCAACCGTCCAAATGTGCATGTCCACACCTGGATTTGGCTTCTCGATGGACCGGCGCGGAGAATACCAACCAAGACAACAACTCGCCCGACAGTCCAGCATGCAGAGCCAGTCCGCACAACCTCAAACGCAACCCATACCCATGCAAATTGACTCTTACCCTCCTGCGACGACTACCACCATGACTCGCATCTCTCCGAAACCAATGCCCAAACGACCACCGCCCAAATTCGACATGGATCTGCGCGAGCTGTTTCCAGATGATCTCGAACCAAGTTCCCGACCCTCTTACTCTTTCCCTCAACCACTCCACGGCCTCCAACAGCAGCAACAAAGATCACCGCAAGCATCCATGGCAATGGGGCTGCCGCCGCTGCAACAGCACCCGCAGCATTCTCCTCGTCAGCAACAAATGTCCCCTGCCTCAAGTATCAACTCGCAAATCAACAACGGTCTCGGCATGGGCACATCCAACAACTCCTTGCTCTTCAACCAGACTTCTGCCCAACAGCAAACCCAAACACAGCAGCAGCAGCAGCAGCAACAACAACAACAACAGCAACCAACGTTCTACATGCAGAACACATACAACCCCGACTTCATGTCCAGCCTGCCAGGCATGGACTTCCTTAGCACCACCATAACCGGAGGTGGCGAAGGAGAATTCAACTTGGACGTCGGCGGTGGATTGGATCTGGGCTTTGGGATGACGGGACTGGATTTCCAACACGATTGGAGCGATGGGCAGGGTCAGTATGATCTATTCGAGGGCTTTTTCTTCGGGAATGGATACGGCGGCAACGGGTTCGGCGGTGGGACCGGGAGTAGTGGTGGTGCTGCTGGTGGCGCGGCTGCAAGTTGATTCCTGCGTTTTACTGTAAGTGATTTGTGTGAAGCGATATCATATGGTTTTAGTAGGTGCTTTATCGTCGTGAAGATGCGATGCTCAACAGAAGGCGTGTGCCCGGAAAGGACTGTTCTTGTGATTTCCGACAATCATCCCATTGTGTTTTGTTCCATTTCATTCCATTCTCTACCCGGCCCTTTCCTCACTTTTTTATATCCATAGCCATATCCCCAGCCATCTGCCTCACTCCCGGTGATCCTTCCGCGTATCGGTGCCCCTTTCATTTCTCTACCTACATACGGTGAATTCAAAATCGGATCGTCTCTCGCAAATGGCCGGACCGATTAGCTGACTGGTTGGCTGGATTGGTGGTCGTTGGGGCCATTCTTTCCTGCGCCGGACCCAGATGATTGAGACGCGGTTTCTACGACACTAACGGCCTTGTGATGATCTAGATAGCATAACATACATCGCATAGCGGAGCGCGGGGACGGGGCATTTCGGTCTTGTTTTGTCTGGCAAAAAAATATCCTCGAAGTCGGTGCGTCGTGGTCGTGACCCCGGCCGTGGCCGTTTATTCGCCTGGAATGAAGGGTGTCTTGAGAAGTCTGCACGTGGCGTTGTCGCGGGGGTGGATGGGTACAGCACAACAAGTACATCGATAGGCGCAGATTCAGGCTCATTGAGCACTATCGAAGAAGGATCATGGTCCACGTGGTGCGGCAGATGATGTTGGCTGCCTAGAGCGGCTTGTCGGGATGGATGGGTTTTGTCACGGGATAGCTTCATTGCCCGGCTTTGCAAGGCTCTGAGCTACTTGTTGTTGTTGGCCAACAGTGTTGTCTATTGTGAACACTAGCTCTCCTCATCCAAAGCCTTCAAAGACGTCCTCTTGATTACTACCGGCCTTGGTTTGCTGTCGCCGAATCTGCTGAATCATCCGCGCAGTCTCAGCTTCATATGCCTTCTCGTCTTCCGTCATCTTCGCGATCCTGTCGTGTTGTCTTTTCGCCTCCTTTTTAGATCGCTTGACTTCTTTGTGGGCTTTGCGCTCGAGCTTTTCGGACCACGCTACGGTAGTGCCTTTCCGCTTTTTGGAGGCGGTCGCCTTGAGACCTATGGTCCCATCTTTCAGATCCTCCTCGAGCATCTGTTTCCGATGTTTCTCGCGCTGCTTATCCTTGTACCCATATTTATCCCAATCGACATCCTGCGCCTGGTACGGCGGTAGCTTGGTATTCTTGAGCTCAGCGATTTTTGGCATCTTCAATAATCCCCATGCAGCAGCGTGATCGTGCCAGTCAACCCCACTCAGGTTGAAGATAGATTTTGCTTCGTGCTTCGAATAGCTTCTGACCCAGCTGACAAATGCCCTCTGCCCCTTGTCGTGCAGTGCCCGATCTGCGAGGACAATTTTACGGAACTTCTCTTCAGTCGCAAGACAGTCATCATTTATCTCGGAAGTAGCAGGTTCGGTCAAGGGCTCAATGGGAGTATGTCGCACTTTCAGAAATTCCACATAGTCTTCCTCGTGAGGGAGGAGAAAGACCACGCTAAGGCCTTTACGACCCGCGCGACCTGCTCGCCCACATCGATGCAAAAATACTTTCGGGTCCGCCGGGGGATCAATCTGCACCACCAAGTCCACTGAGGGGATATCCAACCCCCTTGCTGCGACATCGGTAGTCAAAAGTACAGACGGAGAGACTGAGTTGGAGAAGCGCATGAAGTTCTTCTCCCGGACATTCGCTGGATGCTTACCATGCAAAGACACAAGCACGGCGTCGGAGGGCATAATTGATGGTAGCAGGGTCTGAAAGTAGTCCACTGCGGCACAGGTGGACAAATACACAATTGTCCGAAGCGGCATTGGATCGAACTGCTTCAGCAGAGCTGATAAGAAGGGAAATCTTTCTGAAGCTCTGGTCACCGCATATGCCATCTTCAAACTCGCTGGCGTCCGCTTGTCTTCCACTCCGTTTGCGCCTTTTACTTTTACTTCAACCTTCACAGGATTCCGCAGACCAACACGAATTAGTTGGTCCAGGGCTTCGCTCACACTGGCACTGAAGAGACCTGTCCTCCTCTCTTTTGGTAGGAGATTGAGAATCTTAGTGAGCTCGTCCTTGAACCCGTGATCGAGCAATCTGTCAGCCTCGTCCAGCACGAGAATTTCGAACGAGGATTTCGGATAGTAGACATCTCGCGAGGTCATAATGTCGACCAGTCGACCCGGTGTCGCGACCAGCACATTCGGAGAGGCCTTGAGAAATTTACTCAGGTCCTGCGCTGGTGTGGTAGAGCCGCCTACGAGCAGCTGTGGGATAACTTTCAGCGTTGAAGGGGGAAAACACTCTACTTCATTGTGTGCGTCTGAATCAGCATGTGCATCCAATGGTTCGAGCCCCGCGGCTGAAGGGGGGTGAAACCTCAGCAGTGAAACCAGAACGTTGTATATTTGGGTGGCCAATTCTCTGGTGGGAGAGATGATGATAGCACCGACATGGTGTCTCTTGATCGGCTCTTCCAGTCTCAACAACTTTTCCACTACCGGTATGAGGTATGCCAACGTCTTTCCACTACCCGTGACAGCTTCGACCACGACGTCTTTGTAGGCCATGAAGAGGGGGATGGTCGAGGCTTGGACTGGGGTCATGCGGGTGAAATTCAGGGCTGACATTGCTTCGAGGATCCATGGTGATAGCGGAGGCTTGAGAGCTTCCCATGTTCTGGAGGTCCTCCCCCTGGAGGGGACTGTCCCCCTATCTGGCGCCATGAAGCAGGAGTGAGACCGCAGACGGCGACAACGAAGTACGCAGAAGGGAAATTAGAGCACAAGATCCTGGCTCGCTGGGGAAAAAGAAATCGGCATTTCCTCGGAACATTATTTTTCATCCATATCGATAAGAGAAATCCTGCTGTTTTAGAAGCCCTGGTCAAGCCCTTGAGTGCCCGCAGCCTCGCTCTATTTACGCCAAAGCCAAAATTTCCTTTTCAATCGCCTCTCCAAAGGTCTTTGTGTTCCCCTTTCCTCCCATATCCGCCGTAATGACATTTTCTTCTGCTCGAGAGAGCACGTTCTCGACCGCCTTCAGTATCGCCGCCGCAGCCTCCTTAAATCCAAAGTGTTCCAGCATCATCTGACCCGCCCAGATCATCCCGACAGGATTGGCGATCCCCTTTCCAGCGATGTCAGGGGCGCTCCCATGTACCGGCTCGAATAAGCTTGGGAAATCGCCAGTTGGGTTAATATTTCCCGAAGGGGCTATGCCTATTGTTCCCGTGCAAGCCGGACCAAGGTCTGAAAGGATGTCTCCAAAGAGATTGCTGCCAACTATGACATCAAAGATTTGGGGCCTTTGAACAAAGTGTGCCGTCAAGATGTCGATGTGGTATTTGTCGACCCTAACTTCCGGATATGTTTTGGCCATGTTCTCAACTCTGGTGTCCCAATAAGGCATTGTAATGCTTATGCCGTTACTCTTGGTTGCGCTCGTCAGATGTTTCTTCGGCCGGCTCTGGGCCAATTCAAAGGCGTACTTCAACACTCTGTCGACCCCAGTTCTGGTCATTACTGTCTCTTGAATGACTGTCTCTCTGTCCGTGCCCTCAAAGATCTTGCCCCCAATACTACTGTATTCTCCCTCGGTGTTCTCTCTCACGATCCAGAAATCGATATCTCCGGGCTTCCGCCCTGCAAGCGGACACCGCACTCCCGGCATTAACCGTGCAGGCCGCAAGTTGATATATTGATCAAACTCGCGGCGAAACTTCAAGAGGCTGCCCCACAGACTAACGTGGTCGGGCACTTGGTCGGGCATCCCTACTGCGCCGAAGTAGATTGCATCAAATTTTGATAATGTGGCATTCCAGTCCTTTGGAAGCATGTCACCATGTTTCTTGTAATATTCACAGCTTGCGAAGTCGAATTCCTCAAACTCAAGTTCCAACGCAAAAACTTTTGCTGCGGCTCGGAGACATCGTACGCCATAGGGCATGACTTCTGTCCCGATTCCATCCCCAGGAATGACTGCGATTTTTAGTTTCTTTTGTTGAATCATGGTGATAATTGACAGGTCAAACAAGGCTTCTGACAAAATGAACAGCACGCTTGGTGGGTGAGGAGACGTGGATTCGAAGGATATATAACATCGTTGTCGGGCTAATTTTTCGCCGACAATCTTTTGGCCGATGCTAGTCAGCTATTGCGAAATCGGAGTCCTGGGCAAGGGAAATATCGCCGAAATTGCACCAATTAACAACAGAAGTGATTTATGATTTATGGCTTCGAGGATAGGTAATTACCTGGATTGTGCTGCTTGCCTCTGTGAGCACGCTGGTTGCTCAGAGGTTCGCCTTTCTTCTGACTGCTCTTATAACAGCGTGCATTCATCGATCCTGCAAGCACACTCCATACCCATTTCACTTCGACCATCGCTGCGAAACATCTGTTTAGAACCACAAATGGCGCAACTTCTGTCGAGTCGCCTCTTTCTCGTTTGACCAAGTGGGGTGCTAAGGCCTGGCGGTTGCCTAGTGAGCTGGATGCTGCCTCCATTACATAAGCAAGGCTGAAACCCCTGGTGTCCCTTGATCGGTCCTCCACACCTGGTTGGCTGGCTACCTCAGTCTCAGCCTCGGAGGGAAATGACCGAATATATCGTCGAATAGCACTGTTGGCCTTAGCAGCACCTCCAAGTGAGAATTCTTTTCAAAGGTTGAGCCTAGCATTGAAGCAAAGAGATGGCACTTCCATCTTCCTCCGCTGAGTGGATAACTGACCTCAATCATCCTTCCTATCATGTTCTCTTGAGCAAGAGGCAAGTCTCGTGGATACAGGACCCATTACAAAACTAAACAGCGGGAATTTTTATTTTCTCTAAGACTGGTGTGGATAGCGAATTGAATGTTGTAGGGCATAGAATACAAGACGCAGAATATATGGTCTTTCTGTCACTTGCATTTTGAGTGCTGGGAGGAGCAGCAGTCTGGGCATTGAGTGAAGCGGGGACATATTGTCGGAGCAGGAGACATAGGATACCAGAAAGGACCGGTGTGGTTCACATGACCCTACCAAATAATGCCGAGGGGACGTCGGTGAATACTCAGATCTCAGACTAACTAGAACGTTTTCGGGAGGTTTATGATCAAATCGGCGAAGAGCAGGGAAATGACTAACGGAATATTTGAAGGCGAGTTGGGAAAAGCTTGGTCTGGTTCTATATGCGAGCCCCAGAACTAGCTAATACGATCAGCGCAGTCAACCACAATGTTCCGCATCGCGCCTTTTACAATGTCAATGCTTCTCTCAAGCCAGGTCAACATCCCTGACTCTTGCCCATTCTCCTCTCGTCTTTGAGCTTCCTTCACTTGCCATCCATCGGGTATTGACCGTGCAAGACGCGCCTGACAACATTGCCGATATTTGTCTCGGTCTCGACGACGACGATGTGACTTGTCCACTGGTACTTGCTTCCCTGGAACCCAAAGCCTGGAGGGCGCTGCGGACACATCTGGCTCTTTAAATCTTGAAGAGCTACTGATATATCCTCAGCAGCGCGAATGAGCTTGGTCAGCAGGTTGGTGACGTCTCTTAATGCAGATAACGAGGATAGTGTTGGTTGTTCGATGGCGTTCTTGGCCCCGCTGCTAAAGGTGTCCTGTGTCAGGCTACTGGTTGTTTGGTTGTCTTCTTTTTGAGGTTATTTAAAGTGCCTCGTGTTTAGCTGCTGAAATTTTTGCAGACTGCTTGTGTCTACTAGTTGAAGATTGGGACTCCGCGACCGGGCTCATAGCAGCTGTAGATTCCTGTGGTCGGGCGACCAGCGGAAGAACAGCTTCCAGGGCAATCCCTCGGGTCTTGTGGCACCCGCATCTCATTAATATCGCTGCAGTCTCCCCGGCTTCATCTCGGGATCTTGCGTGACGGCAATACGTTGCTCAATATAAGCTGCGAAAGTTTCCAACTCCTTCCCGCATTCGCAGTATCTCCCGACGAAGACCGTGTTACACCTAGTGTCTCTTTTCCTGCTTAGAGTGGAGGGCTTTGGGTATAATCCCAGGTAAATATTTTAACGTGGCTAGTGTGCCAGTAGATGAGACAGAGCTGCCGAGGTATGGCCAAAAGCCCAATTACAAGCTCCGCGCTGCTGAATTTAGCTTTATCGTGTGCGAAGATGAACTTTTGATAGATATTAAGACGAAGCCAAGGGTTTCATTTTTATCGTTACAGGAAGCTCTTCCACCTGGGTTCATGTGGCTTTGTATGCCCTTTGCGGATCAAAGTTGGCACTCAAGAATGTTGTTTCGGAGGGTTGCTTCATACATTCTCATTTTCCCTTGTCCTGCCTCACGGGCTCTGGTAGGGAGCGGCAACCTTCGAGGTAAAGGGGGGCTGTTGTTGGTAACTTTTACTTCAAAGGCTCTGCCTTACCCTCTGGACGACGTTGAATCAGGATCGGTTCACCTTGAGCCTCAGTTCAGCGTACATCACCTCGGCTTAGGTGGCCCCCCAGCAAGATGATTGAATGAGGGACGGACCAATCCCTGATATCTAAGATACATGATTGACATTGGCTCTTGGGAACTCACTAGAGTCGGGTTTCAGTTTTGAATGGGCAACAGCAGGCACCGGGACTTTACCTGTTGGCGTAAACATAATGGATCGTTGATGCTCATTTGACCATAGACGTTCGCGGGAGTCGATTGATGACAGCCTGGATTTTGCTGCTTTGCCGACAAGCTCGAGGATCTGACCATAGACATTCAATTTTTCGTCTACAAACGCTTCGGAGCGCGTAACAGCAACAAGTGTAACAAACAGAGACCAGACATCCACTTTGGACCTTTGATTATACCCTCCATACCATATTTCCGGAGCCTGGAATATCGGAGTATCAGCTTGCGTCGTGGCCCACGCTTGTTCATTAGCAAGACCGAGATCCGCAAGCTGAAATATACATTCATTGCTGTTTCCCGGGGTGTAGAGAATGTTGTCGGGTTTAACATCTCGGTGAAATAGTCCTTGATATGCAAGGTAACCAAGAGCCTCCCGCATTTGTTTTAGGAGGCGGTTGAGAACGACTCCGTTGGAACGTAGATGAGGGTGCAATCAGAGTAAATCGTTGATGTTCCCGGCCTTGAGGGCCATATAAATCCGTAGAGTTCCTCTCTCCTGCTCAGAGTAGCCGAGGTACTCGACAACGTATTTCTGTCGTGAAGTGTTAGTATCTCAAGGATCAGTCTGATTTAATGACATACACGCGAAATTCTAGAAAGAATTCTGACTTCGCGATATAACCTTGTTCGTTGCTCAGACAATGTGTCATTGGTTTGTGGAGAATGGTCGATATTTTTGATAGCAACAAATCGCCCCGAATCAAGGTCCACCGCTTTAGAGACCGTGCCCAATTGGTCTCTTCCAAAAGCCTCTCCTTTCGTCGTTCTTTTGTACTCCGCTGCTGGAAGGCGTGTGTAGTCGCGCGTTGTACTACGATGGAAGCTCTGTCGGCCCGTTATGGACAGTCCGCGCTAGCGAGGATTCTATGCCCTTTCCTCCGCCAGTTGGTAGTCGTCCTTGATGACCTCCATAGATTTTCCGTTTTCACCCACCGGAGATCGAAGGTGTATTGATCTATTTTCTCGTCTCCGGCGCCGATGTGGTACTCTATGTCAGGAATTGGAACAATCTGACGTAAATTTCCGTGCGCTCGGAAGCATTTTGGCTTGAATTTGGTCGCATGACATCGAGACCGGTTGTGAAACATAGTTTCCTTCGATTCAAGATGCACTTCGAAAATTGGACCTTTGAGATAGACGATCCTGACAGAATAAGAACGGCATTTTCGTCCTATTTCCACAATGACCTCCGAACAGGGCATCACACGAACATGATAGCCAATTTCAAGGCCGAGTTCTCGCTCGATCACAGCATCCTGATCGCGCTGCTCGGTCCGTCTCCACCTGCATTGGTGGCGCGGCTTCCCACATCGCATGTTGATGCACAATGGCTGGGCCTTCAATATCAAAGATGCTAGGTTTAATAACCAGCATCAGCGCTAAGTCTCGAACTGTTACGTCGTTCAACAGGCTCAGTTGTGCTTCACTTCGCCGACCGAGGCTCGCTTACAATATTCCGAGCGGGATGCCACCTCCTCGGAGCCAAAAGTCAAGTCAATTGTTGAATCGCCGCCCTTCCACCAATGCGTGATAGTGCCGGGAACCGTAAGCAATTGGAAGTGGAAATCTTCGATGATGGTGAGTAGGGGTTGAGCGGCAGAGATTCCACGGTTGCCATGTCGATATGTTGTCGACCAAAGTGGGTGGTGTAGGTTGAAGTCCCCGAGCACCAGGAGTTCGTCGTCCGGGTTTGACCTCCTGATCGCTGCCCTCAGGTCAGCGAGTGTGCTGGTTCCTACGTCATTGGAGACGTTGATGACACGGAACTTATTGCCGGGAGTAGAATTGCTCATTTCCAGCATGGTAATGTCTTTCGTGGGGTGTGTTGCGTTCGATTTGCCTGGATCAACGCGTTTGTTAATGTAGAATCATACCCTCGTGGCGTCATCGTTGAGGTATACTAGTTGGAAGTCGGTTTTGAGAGGGTGGTAGGATGTTAGAATGAATGGGTTACCCCAGGGCTCTTAGATCGCGGGTACGTCGGATTCGCGAATCCACTGGTCCTGGAACAGGCGCGCAAAGACGACGTCTCTTGACTTCTGGACGTTGTACTGTAAGATGCGAAGCTCCTGGTGTCCTACCATAGATGTGGTGTCGTCTGAGCACTGTTTGCGAAAGACTGACTCCGGTTGTCCAAGGATTAGGTGGACGGCCTGGAGGTTCAGAACCCGTTTGACGGGCTTGGGTTCCTGTGTAAGGCATAGAGGTCCATCCTGGAGTAGCATTAACCCATCTACCACGTGGCTCATAGTATATGCTGATATTTCTTTGCGTATATCTATTCCTCTTTAGGTGTCTGCCTAGCTCCGATGCATTTACAAAGTAGTCGCCGCAGTACATACACACTTTTATGCATCAGGCGATGTTCTGCTCCGCATCTTTTGTTGGCCAACTGCTATTAATGCCCTGTCGTTCTGAGCATTGGCAGCCCTTGTAAACCACCCATTGGACCCAGATGGGGATCAGTGACCTTTGAGGTCGGAATGGAGGTTTCGTCTTCCGTGATGTGAGGTAATCACTTGTTGTCGATGTCGGTCATTGTTGTCTAGCCAGTCATCAGCGTCCTAGAAGCCAAATGCTTCGTCCATTTAGTCCATCGGCTGCGGTTGAGGTTGGCTGTGCTCCGGCGCTCAAGCAGGTGCAAAGGACTCTTCCGTCACTCTTGCCTTTACTTCTATAGGCGGGTCGAGTTGCTATTGTGCGGGTGCGGGCTGCGTCGCTGGTGTTGCCCAATCCTCTTCGATCGATCGAGGAACGAGTACCTGTGTAGTTATTCCTTCTGTCGTCGTGCCCTCGGCAGGTGCCTGAGCCGTTGAGGGTGTCGACACTTGTGATGTCGTTTCCACAATTGGTAGTGTGGCTGATTGATTGATCAGTAGAAATGTCTGTAGCCCGGCATATATAAGAGTGTCGATTTCTGATTCTGTGAGTCTCGTCGTCTCTTTTAATCGTGGGGTTGTCGTTCGAGCTAGGAGCAGATTTTCCTGGGAAGCGTGCTTGCGTCGTAGCATCGGTGTTATTATTGTCACATTCTTTCGGTCGTGTGGCGTTGTCTTTGGAAGGTAGGTGCCAGCAGATGCTTCGGATCTGTTTGGCCCGTTCGACACGTCCCATCTCCTTCCTGGCCGGGTAGGCATTGCTCCATGAGCTTGAACTGGCCCTCTCTTCTCAGAATCATCCATGTATACGGACCCATGGCGCATTCTCCTGGAAATGTTTCGATGTTTTAAGATGCTGTCTCAATCCTGAGAAGACTACAGCATTACAAGCATCGGAGAGGTCGATATTCAAGCTGAAGTGCTCATTGATGATGTGGAGAAGGCATTTGAAAGCAAGGGCAAAGCAAGGAGCGTCGATCACGACAGCCAGGGAGTCTTTTGCGCCCGTTCTGACACTATGGAATTGTCTGCTTATACGGCATCAAATTCAGTATTGTATAAATAGGAATGGCATCGCATATGTTCGCGTCGTCTTTTCCAGAGCTATAGGCGCCACTTTCCATCCCATTGTCCCCCGAATCCTCAACTCTCGGGCTCGGTCATCGCATCATGGCAATCTTTATTTGAATCTCTACGAACTCCTTCAACTGCATCTGACCTTGACCAAACTTGCCATCTGCGCAACATGCAATCGGCCCCGACGTTGCTTCGAGACTCCCACCCATTTTGATGATACCTGGGATGGCTGGATCTTATGACGGATCCTAAGGAAACTTGAAAAATCTTTCTTCCCCCTCCGTCTCTCCGACCTGCGCGATTCCCGACGGACGTCGATTCTAACTCTATCACCCTTCCCGACGTGTACGCGACAATAAAAACACTTCAAGAGCAACAGGGTTAAGAGATGGACTGTGACGTACAAGTTCGGGGCAAGAATATTGAAGGCATGCCGGCTCCGCGGGAGGCAGAGGTCGCCACCTTCGATGACAGCTCAAGGGGTCAAGTGGTGTCCCCTACAGTATGGCTCCGCCCCAAGGCAATTTGGACGTGTTGGCGAAAGTGACTTACTTGAACGAAAATTCCGCGGTCACTGACGAGGCGCAAGACTTCGTAGGTTGTACTACGTGGATTTTCCTGCACTTTCCCAAGTTATCTGAGCAACCATGCCTCCTCCCACCTCCTCCCAAGACCACCACCTCAGGCCACAAACGAGAACGAGTGAGCGACAACCTTGGCATCCCCGACGAGGGTGAAGACAATGACGACGGCGCTGAGTTTAACCGTGAGTCTATCGTCGTAAACAGACCTACCAACTTTCGAACTGCCTTTAAGAGCCGACGGCTTGATCCTGCCCCAGTACGACGGACGATCAGGAGAAGTGTCCGTCGCCTAGGATGGATGCCTTCGACGCGGTGGTCAATTGGCTCGGGACCCGAGACTGCTCACCGGGATGAGAGGTCACGAAGTCCAGAAGGACAGTGTCCACAATGCGGTAACACTGGCCACTGTCGCTGCCCGCGATGCCCTTCCCACGTCGGTCGCGTCTGCCGAAACTGCGAGAGCCTCAGCATTGGGGCACGTACATCACCGATGTCTCACACGAGATGAACCTCAGATTGACGGTATGAAACAGTGCTTCGGAACTCGGCCCTGCTTGGCATGCGCCCATAGCCCTGAAGGTTGTTCATATGACGGGCCCGACTCCGAGGCGGATGACCATCGAGGGTAAACGCTATTGCAACGGGAAGCATCGCTTGAAGTGTCGGGAGACAATTGCTCGGTTGCTGTCAGACATACGGGCACAGAGGAGGAAGAGGAAACACCATATATTGACGGCTCAGTGAAATGAACCCAGCATGTAAGTCGGAGGAGGAAAAGAATTCGCTCCAGGAATTCGCTCCAGAGCCGGGGCAAAACAGCCGGAACAATTTTTAGACACCGAGTACGTCCCAATGAATGTAGATCCACCACGTTCTAGCTTTGAATCTAGCTAAAGTGTGGGAGCAAACTTGAAAGTCGGTACCCTGACCAGCCACGTCGGCGCCCTTCTCGATCAAGACCTGTAAAACCTTTTCATGGCCTCCCTCCGCTGCCGCCTGTACTGCGCTCTCATAAAATCCACCCAGGGCGTTAACATTTGCGCCTTTGTTCAGGAGGATTTGCATCACTTTTCTCGTCCCCACGGTATGACGCCGCTTGTAACACATTGCCATATTATCCCCCATGAGCATTGACGTCCGCCCCTCTGTCGAGGAGTATCTGCACAACCTCCTCATAGCCCGTGCGTGATGCTCCTTGTAGGGCATTGCCATACTTTCGTCCTTGGGCACTCACCTCTGCTTCTCTATCCAAGAGTATCCCCACCACTCTCTCGTGACTACCTACTGATGCTGCTTGTAGCAGAACGCCACAGCATCCTCCTTGTGCATCTGCTCCACTGTCGAGAAGTATGTGTCTTTTCGTGACCGCCTGTTGATGCCGCTTGTAGCGCGTTGCCGTACTTTCCTCCGTGAGCATTGATGGCTTGGTCTTTCGACTCCAGATCGGCGCGCCCTTCAAGAAATCTTTCGACCTTTGCGTCATGTCCAGTGTCTGCTGCGTAAAATAACAGTGTTTGGCCGTAGTTGCTTGTCGATGCCTGAATGGCACCTTTTCCGAGTCATATTTTCTATCACGTGGCTCTGCCACACTAAGACACTAGCCCATTTCGGGACTAGCCCTGGAACCCCTCTCTTTCCTTTAGTCTCGAGTCCTTCTGACTCTCTACTTTCCACTAAAACGGCTTGACCACCAACCTGGACAGGGTCATTGTGACCTTTCTGCCCGTTCGCTAGCCTGAGTTGTGATAATTTCGATTGCTGCCTCGTGTTCTGGATTTTTTTTTCTCTTGATGTACGAGGGCGGTGTGCCTGGAAGAGTGCCTGGAAGAGTAGCTCAAATTTAGTCAACGCTGCAAGCGCTTATTAGGATACGAGGTAGAAAGGAAATGAACATGCCAAGGCGTAGTAGGTGAGGCCTGATCTCCCTTCATAACATTCTGAAGATTTCTCTATCTGTTCAAAAAGGTTACAGATGCTGCTTTTGACCTCCACCTTCCACGTAATCTACCTAGGATCAATTCGTGGCGACATCTTCTCGACCGTGAACGTAGCTACTGCAAGCGTTTTCCACGCCTCTCTTCGCCGTGGAGTTGCTTTTGTGGAGCAAAACTTGGTGGTTGGCGAATGCAGCTTGGCGACGACCGACTAGGCAGGTGCCTCGGATGATTTGACCAGTTGCAAAGTTAAACCCCCACTACCTACCCTTGGTGCCTAGGGCAGTCATTAGAATTTCTCTTTGGCGGTGATGGTGAAACAGTTTTGGTGGTCGAGGGGCTTACCAGGGTAACGATACGAGGTAGTCGGGCGGGGTTGGGCGTCCAACAGAGCCAAACTTCGACATCACGAAGCCAAAATGATCCCCGAGAATTAGCGTACGGAGCATTCTGTTAGAGCTGGAGTATTTGATTCCCCCGCCCATTCCCCATACCCCATCTATTCTGCCTCCTCGCCCACTTTCCCACACTCCATCTGTTGTGCCTCCCGGTATCCTCACACAATTGATCTCCATGTTTTCCGGACAATCTACGGGGCCTCCCCCCAAACACCACTACAAGACTCCTCGCCGGCAGAATCGAAGCTGTGACCAATGTCGACGCTCTAAACGAGCTTGCGATGCTGCGTTCATGCAATGGACTGGCTGTTCAAATTGTATCAGAACAAGGAAGACTTGCACTTTTGGGAGCTTGCAAAAGGAGGAGGTAAGCAATGCAAAAGACCGATCCTTCCAGAGGGGACATATGCTCGGAACAATAAGCGGCATTCAGCTCCCAAACGGAACAACGAATAGAGAAAGAAGCGCAAGTTTCAGTACCGCATCAGGTGTGGCTTACCACCGCCAGAGCAAGCCAACTGGTTCTGGGTTTCCCCTAGCTTCATATTTCGGCCGGGTGGATAACATCAACGGCTCCCACTGCCCACCCCCGGCTGGCCGTCCCGAGCTCAATTTCTATCCACACGAACCGTTGTCCAATTTTGCCGATGCTTCGACATGGAGCTGCGTTCAAGACAATGGTACATCACATCGCATGAGCGAATCGATCTGTGGGAGTGGACATTCGGATTCACTAGGCGAGGGCGACTCTCTACGCCCTAATTTCAATAACGACGACAGCGAGGGCAATCCAATCTACGAGTTCGAAGAAGTAAGCGCGGCCGAGGACGGAAGCGCGTGGATGGGGATATCGGGACAGACTCATCCACGCATTAATTTACCAGCGCACTATTTGGCCGAGAAAACCAATAAATCTCTCATATCTTCAAGCCTAAAACATATCTATTGCGACACTCTGGAAAACGCTTTGGTGTGTTGGGTTACCGAGCAAAACTGCCCTTATAACAATGAAGGCATCGACCGACATAGAGGGCGCGTCCAGGACTTTAGGGCATACAATGAAGGCACCGTCAGAAAGTACGGTATGATTCGTCGAATTCAGAGGCTGGATCGCCCCTCTTGCGTTCTCAGCGAGCGGCCCCTGACACCTAGGGAACGCCAACTCGCATCCCATGCCCTGCAAGCGTCCATCATGGCCTTCGCAGCCCAATGGTCACAGCTCAGTGGTGCTAGCGCATTTGACTTATTCAATGGCCGGGGGGTTGGAGATAGCAATCAATTCTCCAAAGAATTCCAAAAGCTGATCGAGGCATCCCTGTTCGATTTCGCCGAGGCAAAGTTGGCAAGTTTCGACAGATCTCTTCAACAAACATTATGGAATGAGGCTCGCCGGGCCTTGCAGCAGACCAGCGGCATGGATTCCTTCCAAGTCGCCTTCGCTGAGGTCCTTTTTGCCTTCACGCAAAAGCCGCTCTCGCACGAGGACTTTCAGCGCATGAAGGACCACGGCAAAGGAAGGACGGATTATTATGGTTCCAGCATAGCTGTTGAGGTGGCCTCACGTGGCCTCATGCGGAGCGACGATGAATCCGATTCCCAGGGCCGTACCCGTGTTGGCTGTGAATCATCAACCCGTGTCCGTCCAGGCAGTGTGCCAAACTCTGCCGAGACGCAAGAACTTTTGGACATGGACAAGGATTCACTTCATATACGGGAGTCACTCATGCGGCTATCTGCGAGGAGAGTCAAGCTCAGCGGGACGAATCCAAGGCGTGACAAATACGCTGGAAGCGCAGGGGTGTTTTACTCTCCACCATGCGAAGTCGATGCTGAGGTCTGGCTGGATCGAATGACGTTCAATCAGCTCTTTTGGCTGGTAATGTTGTGCGATACACTTGCAGCGACCATCAATAATCGTTTGCTGGTGGTGTCGGACGAAGACTCCGTGATCCTATCCGAGGACCATGTGAAATCGATGGTCACCTCAGACACCCTGAGTGAAACAGATTTATCCTTTTCATCAGCAGATGCCCACACCAACGTGCCCATGAATCCGTGGGGAATGTATTTCCTCGGGCGCTACGGTCGCTCCACAGGGCCAGTCAATTACTCGCTTGAGAAGGAAGCTGCAACTGCACTTCTTCGGGAAGCAGCGCCGGTAAAGGCGGTGCTGTTTCGCAAGATCAAACAAATACAGAATGCACGTTTTCGGCGAACTCCTACTCAAATATTAGAACAGACAATACTGGACGCCCTAAAAGTCTACGAGTATTGGAACGAACACTACGGCAATTTCATCAGCACCTGCATCGCCCGCCATGACGAGCTTGCCGTACAAATCCAGTCATGGTACTCAGTTCTCACCAGCCACTGGAATCTAGCCTGCTTTCTATTGTCCGATCTCATCGAGGACCTCGACAAAACTGGCGAAAGCGACGAACACCACTGCGCGATACGATGGTCATGCGGGCTTTTATTCCATATAAGGAAACAAAGCGCATTCGAAATGGCCGAACTCGGTAAGGTTGGCAAGGTGAGGGAGGGATGTAGCTTTGGTCAATCCGACGACTTCCACCCTACTGTCAACGACGGGGCACTCCTTACCGAACCATGGACCGAGATAATGATCCGTTCCTTTGCAAGAGTCTCCGAGCAATTTTTGACTTGGCTTGGTGAGATTGATCCTATATCGGGAGAGCCTGCCACACAAAGGTGGACTCCCGGCGATTTTGGACAACTTTACTTGAGTTTGGGCCACTGTGTGGAAGCCCTTCTGGACCTTGGTCGGAAATCGGACATGGCGTTTCTATTGGCAATATCCTTGAAGCGAAGGATGAGTCGGTTCACCAACACCGACTGAAGGCTGTCGCTGTCAAGTTTGGATTTAGGTTGATTAGCATTAGGTAGCTAGCTTGTCTTAATTTGACCCGTTATCCCACCAAGAATTGGTGGTGATCACGATGCACGTGTTAAATACTTAGCTACGTATCAAGGAAAACCAAACTCCAGATTGAACCATCCATACCAACCAGCCGGCCATTAGGCATCGCTAAGTAACAAGCAAGAACATCCTTCCTATTGTAACAGAGCACTTCAGGGTTCGGCGTGCACGTGCAACAACGCACAGAGGCCTGTCCAGCAGGTCGGGAATCGAGAACGCGTTTCTGGGCGGCGCTGACAGGGCAACACCAACACCACCCACCGAGATGTAGGGGCTAGGGCAACGAACGCCTAGTACGGCGGCAGCATTGAGGAGTAGGAAAGGACCGATAAAACACTTGGGGGATGAGTAAACGGCACTCTCAAAAAAAAAAAAAAAAAAACCATGGAATGATACTCTGTTCAACCTGTGAAGAATGGCACACTGTCAACGCTGTAAACTGTTCTGTCCTTCTAGTCCATTTTGGTTTGATATGTGACTAGCCAAATCTGCTTCCTGCTACCTTTCTACCAGCCCAACACAGCCACTTTGCCTTGTTACAGTACTAAGACGGGAGAGAAATTGTACCGTAAATAACTAGGAAGACCAAAGTTCATGATCTTCCCTTTGACTTGTAATTATTAACCTTTCGAAGACGGTTACTTTGCGAGCGATTGTTTATTTCATCGGCCGCTGCTTCTACAGGACCGCATTTTCCGCCATGTGATGCGTTGGGTGTTTTCCAGTACCATTTTGATAGTTGCTACCCCGGTGGTGCTGCATAGCTAAGTACAGGCACTAGGGATTTTGTAAACGCTGACATGCACCCTAGCATTGTTCAGACTTGTTTACTCCCTGATGGCATCTGTTGTACACAGAATGAGAGTGGAATCTATCTGCTTGATTGTGTCTTGTCTCTCTGCCTATTTAGAGAGTCTCTGCCTGTTTATACACACTTTGGCCTGTGATCTGAAGGCCATTTCTGAAACCTTCTATTCCGTCGTCATGCTATCGCAGAACGGCGAGGAAGTGGCGCAGTTGATGGGACAGCCAGCGTCGCAGGTGGCTTGCCACAGAGGCAATCTCGGACCCCGTCAACAGGATCTCTGCCCGTCAAGGCTGAAGGTCGTTAGTAACCTTGGTGAATGAGTTTCCGGGCACGCTGTCTCACAGAGCAGAATTCGAAAGGCGGCCACGACTGCGCGTAGCTCCACAGCATCTCAAGCGCAACTCTCATTCAGTCGCGCCTTCTAACCCTCCAGTATTCGTCGTAATTCTTCTTAAACTTGGTCTGAGGCGTCGCCCCACATGGAGAAGCGGATGAGCAAGTTGAGATAAGGAACATGAAG
The DNA here is from genome assembly GCF_000835475.1 of Cladophialophora bantiana CBS 173.52. Taxonomy (NCBI): domain Eukaryota; kingdom Fungi; phylum Ascomycota; class Eurotiomycetes; order Chaetothyriales; family Herpotrichiellaceae; genus Cladophialophora; species Cladophialophora bantiana. The sequence continues at coordinate 804,931 of NW_015971581.1, forward strand.
CAGGAGTTAGGCGTGCGTGAAGACCAAGAAATCGAATTTATCATTCTACCTTGCTGTGGTGTGACGGACTAGGCTTTCACAACCTCAAACCCCTTGAATCCTGTCAAACAGGCACGAATCTCTGCGCTGTAATTGCCCAAGCCGCCAGCATAGCTGACGAATTCGCGTTTTTTCCCAGGAATGCTACCTCCCATGTAAGTGCTTCGCTTCGCTTTGGGAAATAGTGTTGCGCTCGCGAGGCTATCGATTCTTTCCCTCCACTGCTTAGTTGCCTCGTCAGTCGGGTTGATGTACTTAATATTTTGTCTGGTAATCATATTAATCGCATCGCGAATCCATCGACCCTGGACCTCCACACATGATGGACCATTAGATAGAAGCGTAGGACCATGCGCCGCATAAAGGTAAAAGAAATTAGGGTATCCTTCAATGGTGACTCCGAGGAATGAGTTGATGCCCGTCTTCCATTCGTCGTCAAGAGTTGTACCACGGATAGACTTGAGTCCCATCTGAGTTAGCCCGCCAGTGGCGACGTCGAAGCCGGTCGCAAGGGCGATAACCTCAAATTCGTATTCGTCACCATTCGTCATCTTGATTCCCTTCTCTGTGAACTCTGCAATATCGTTTCCAGATTCATCGCTAATGTCGACGATTGTGACGTTCTTTTGGTCCATAACTTCGTAGTAGTTCTGCTCTAAGCAAGGCCGCTTTACACCCCACGGATGCGGTGGTTCAAGAGGGCAAAGGAGGTCCTGTTTGACGGGATCCGTAAGTCGCGCCCGTTGCTTCTTGAGCCAAAAGTTGTAAGTCTCGCGATTTGCTTTGTCGTCAAATAAGAAGTCCTTATAGTTGGCAAGCCAGAGGCGGAAACCACCTATCTTCCAGAGATTCTCAAAAAATGCCTCGCGCTCTTCCGGAGTGTCGTCAAAGGTGTTGCGCTCACAGAAATCATAATGAAAGCCTGCGAAGCATCGATCGCGGAATTCGTGCACCATTGAATAGATGCTTTTAAGCTGGTCTTGTCCCTCCTTCGTAAGGTCTCGTCTTCTCATGGGTATAGTGAGATTTGGTGTCCTCTGAAAGACGTGCATACTCTTAACAGTGGGACCCCATTCTTGAGCAACTTGAACCCCTGAGGCGCCTGTTCCGATCACCGCAACATTTTTGTCTTGAACATCGACGTCTTCATTAGGCCAGAAGGAAGTATGATTGATCACACCTTTATATTTTTCGAGGCCTTTGAATTGAGGAATGTAGCGTTTGGCGGCCATTCCAGAGGCGGCGATGAAGAATCGGGCTTTACAGCTGCGTCCGTCTGAAGTTGTCACTGTCCATTTGCCGGAATTAACGTCGAACTCTGCCGAGGTTACCACGGTTTGGAAAGCAACGTCCTTAGAGAGGTTCAGGACCTTATCAACGTGGGCAAAATACGCTTGTAGCTCCTTCCAGTCTGGATAGTTAGTTGTCCAGTGCCAGGTCTCGTAGACCTCGGGGATGGCAAGCTCGTATATCGGAACTTCGCTGTCAACCCGGGCGCCAGCTGCCAAAAGGGTCAGATTGAAGTTCTAGTATAGTAAAAGATCTGAATTCTCGTACGATAAACGTTCCACCTCCAAGTGCCCCCGAAGGAGGTGCCTGCATCATATACAGTTGTCCGATAGCCGGCCTTGCGCAGTTCGTAGAGAAGGTACGTGCCTCCTAGGAAATGGTTAGTTGAGTGCGTTGCTGGTGCGCCGACCACAAAAGCTGGACCTACCGAAACCAGCTCCAACGATTAGAACATCCACGTCCAAATTATCCGCATATGGCCCCTCATTGCTACGGCGGTGAGCAAATTCTGTCAACTCTTTCCTTAGAGCATTTCCGGGATGAGGGGTGTATTCGCCCATTGTTGTGGCAGAGATACTGGCTGGCTGGATTTGCTGCGTGTGAAGCTATTGTCGTCGTTGTCCACGATTTTCAGTTCTCATTCTTGCCTCTGGGACGCGTCCCTGGAGTATTTATCCTCCAGGTCGTTAGCATCCCTCAAACATTCCGCATTGGGTAACGTCAAGTTGGAAAGAGCAGCCTTGTCTCCGTGAAAAACAAAGATGCCATTGAAATCTCCGCTCCACCCCCACATCCTGGGGACTCGGAGTCCTAGAGCCCTATCGACGCGGAACCGCCGGTCTTTTGAACTCAAAAAAATGTCTCCTCTGACTGCAAATCGTCCATCATTCTCTGAGGCTTTGAAGTCTGCGGGGACTCCAGTCAATGCCAAGTATCTATCTTATACAAATGATTGGACAAGGGGTTCGAGTCCGATATGTTTTCGCAATCTGATAGTCACTTTTGTAGGCAGTTCGAACCTGAGTTCAAGGGCCCGCCCTGAAACCATGGTCCCCCAGCCGATTGTGGTTCGCCGAGTCCAAATCTCTTTGATGCCCAAGGTTCCATCTGCTGATCTAGATGTAATCACCTTCTTGTTTAGAGCAATGATCTTCGGCTCCTGGCGGAAGATCTCGGGCAGACAATCTTCCTCTTTCGTGGGGCTTAATTTTGGGCCCATCCATCAGATACCTCGGTTTGTTGTCCCCAAACCATGGTGACAAGCTCCCGTAACGTCAAATTGTCGCACAAGCACTTGTGGAGCAAATTATACGATGCCCGCTTTTTCTTCAATATCAGATTTTGAGCACACTAGAGAATTTCAACACTCGTGTCCAAACTGCGATGATCGGCTTACGTGTAAGAAAGCAATGGATGTATCTGATGCTAGCATTGTGTATCTTCTAATTCCAATTCAACAGTAAATAGGAAGCGGAGAGGTGGGCCTTGCTGTCTGCCTGACGGGTTCTTGATAGCGTGGTGATGCGCCGCCCTCTTGCAACGTATACATTTCCCATGTATCCCCCCTGCATGTGTCGCAGGGTCTTACATCCAGATGGAGGATTCTGTGAAACTTAGGGAGCGTTAGGCCATCGACCTTGTCAAAGATCAGTGTGACCTCCATGGTGTATTCTCTCGATACAAGGCCCCATTGACTAGACGGCTGTTGGATAAAATCGGGTGCCAGGAGATCAAGTTGAGATATTGCAGTACAAGACTGAGATGGCGCTACCTCCGCGTCTGTGACCGTTGTGTCCTGGGAGTTAAGCACGGGGCGGAAATATATCGACGAACTTTGAATTGGTGAAGTCTCGACCCATTTGAGGACAACTCGATCTGTGTCGAACGACGCACTGGAGTTGTCCTGAGTTGTCGAAAAAGAGACCTTCATACTCCACTTGACTTTGACCCGGCATCTGAGGGACTGCCTGGTATCCCAGGGGAGAACTTCCTTGGCGAAGCTCCGAGTATTCATTGCGAGTGTTAGTGGGAAGGATATGTATCGATTACCCATTTTATGGTCCCAGGCGATAGGCTCTGACTCTCCAAAGGTCATTGAAAGGTTGACAGTCCTTTTGTAAAACAAATTCGCGAAATAACCAGAATTGATCGGGATAGACAGATGAGCCGGCCGTCCGATCGCAATTTGTAAGCAAGGATATAGATCCGAAATCCGTACATTTTTGATTAAGAAACCAACTTGTTGTCCCTCAAGCCGAAATTCTGCCTCGACCCAATATGAGGTTTCGCAGACTCCCTGGGTCACTTTCTGATCATTCAAGCCGCTGGAGTTGGGGAACCTTGAAGCAAATCCAGCAAGAACTGCTGACTGTGGGAGGTATCTTGTTCCACCCCATAGTCTCGGTGCGTGGGTAGGTAAGCTAAAACCAAAGCTCACATTGCTGTTGCCATTCGCCTCATCAAGCTGGAATTGAGAAAGCGATTTGGCATCGGTCAATGTGACGAGATCTTCGATGGATGTGTCTTCTCCCTGGGATACTAGAATAATGCCTGTAGTCAAGAGTTAGATCTCATCGTAGCGGCTGTCTCCCACACCTGACAAACCTCTCAGTCTCACCAGCAATGTGTCAAAAGAACTGTTTCGGACTGCTTCACCTGAGACCACAACTCGACCTCCAAGACATCGTATGGTGCTTTCTTTTCGATCCTTGACATTTGGAGGCCTCGATTGTCTCCATAACCAGCTAGATTCTAGTTCTATTGTGGCATCTATCATGGTGAGAGCAGACATTCGGTCACAACTTGGTCCCGCTCAAGGCTGCCATATCGGCAACATTCGGTCAGCAAGTCTACGTATATCGTACTCTTCACACCTACTCCTGAGGGCTGATGCTGCCACAGATTCATGCAAGGCGCCCCGGATTTCGTAAAGCGGAGAACTAGTGTAGAGGCGCCTGTAATAGTGTGGAGCTATATCTCGGAGCCGTCTTCGTAGTCTGGGGCTGCGGAGCCGACTCTATAGTGCCAAAGTAAATTAAAAGCACCACACAAGCATATTTATCTTAGATGTCCGAGGATTCTCTCCTAGCGTCAAACCAGGTCCTGTATCATCAATCCTGGCTTGGTGCTAGACGAGCACATGGTCGCAATCAGTGGGGAACAAAAACCTCTGGACGCTTCGTGAGAGCAACGATCGTCGAGGGACTTTGTTTTGATGGGCTCTGGGGCCACATCCTCGCCTGTCCTACTCTTGATTGTTGGAACTACTAGTATTCCTCTAGCTAAGTTCGTCTTGACTCTCTTTGGCCGCTCGTGACCAGGTTTTATTCAGCTCTCCGTAACTAATCACCGCCTGTTCGTCCCGACAATCCTGGGAGAGGAGGATCTCTGTTTCTAAGGGCTTCCACGGACAGTCTGCTGACAATCCTCCACTTCCAGATTCCCCGCTTGAAAGACCCCATTCTCCCCAGATTAAAGGCTGATCAGCAGGCTCCAGCATCTAGCGTGAAGTCAATGTCCCCACCAGAAGTGATCGTGGTCATTTTAGAAAGGTTTGAGCTGGATCTCATTTGCTGGATAGTCTGAGCTAAAATCAGCACCGTCAAGTAATTCCAATCACCCGGAAAGACTGGATATCGGCCAACGTATTTGCCGTCCAGAAGAAAGTATAGAAAGCGACCTGAGTCACCAGCTGAGTCTACAGCAACTCCGTCTTGCACCCTTGCCTGTCTCTCTCTCTTGGGACCTAAACTTTCAGACATGTTGAGAAACCCAGAAAGGCTATCTTCAGACATCGAGAGGGCAGAACTCCCTAAGATGGATTCCCAACTTCCTAATGGCAGCCGTCCTCAACACGTTGAGGTGAACACCAATCCTTTCAACAGTGTTCAATCGTCTCTGGGAAATCCCATGCCGCTGTAGGACACAATCACACCCACGGAAATCATACCTACTCACGACCTCTATAGTGCGCTTGCCGGCTTTCTGCTTTCACTTACACCCGTTTCAAACGTATTGATGGGCTGGCGAGGTGCCGGCGGACTCGGTGCTGCTGAAATGTAAGTACATCCCCGGTTCCCGGACACAAGTCCTGTACTGATTCCTGACAGCGGCGTCTTCTACTTCTTCGGCGGTCTGCTCATGGTGATTGCGTCCTTTTTCGAATTTTTCCTTGGGCACACCTTCCAGCTCGCTGTGTTTGGATCCTTCGGCGCTTTCTGGCTCTCATTCGCAGCGACACTTACACCCTACTTCAATGCGGCTACTGCATACCAGCCTCAGAATCCAGAGACGGCTTTCGCAAACCCTACCTTCAACGCCACGTTCGCTTACTTTCCGCTTTACATGGGCCTCTTGTGTTTTATATACTTCATTGCTTCCCTGAAAACCAACCTTGTACTCATGTTGACATTCCTGCTCCTGGTTCCCGGGTTGGGTTGCCTCTCCGGTGTCTTTTTCAAGGCTGCTGAGGGCGTCGCTGCAACATCACTACAGACCGCCGCCGGTGGCTGCTTCTTCACGGTCTGCATTCTATGTTGGTATCTACTGGTGGCGCAGATCCTGGCCTCGGTTGCATTCCCTGTGCAGCTTCCAGTTGGGGATCTAAGCCAGTTATCGACGATATTCCGTGGTCGGTTGAATAAAAAGAGGAACTGAAGAGATCACATGGAGGTTGTAGGGAAGGAATGTAACCTTGTCAACGGACGACAAACTTTCGGGGAAGGGGAAGGGTTCAATCTTTCCGCAGAGAGTTTAATATGGATCTTTGAGACTCTAAATCGTCAATCACTACGGAAATGAAAGTACTGGATGTCGAAAGAATGAATAGTTTAGCAGAAGCTTTAATGTGTGGAATCGGATAGCACTTACCAACTCGATGAAACGACGTTGGTGAAAATTGAGCTCATCACTGTGCTTGTTCCACTGTCGTGCGGCCAACTCTGAATTGGAGTACTCGAATCAATAAAACGGAAATCTCTTGACCTAGGTGTTTGAGATGTCGCTTCGATTCCTCAGGGGAGATTGTTAACCGGGCGCGAGGTCGTGCTGAAGACATGGCTGTAGCCGTCGGCTATTCAAAGAATTTAGACCCGCACCACCTTGGCCTCGAGTTTGTGAAGGTATACCATCGCGCGTGATCCCACCGTTTCGTTCCTCTAGGAAACCCCGACCCGTCTGACACTTATGTTGAAGCGAGTGGTAATGTAGTGAGGGGGTAATCTTGGATGATCTAACATCCAGCGGGACACTAATGACCTGATGTTGCTAATGGGCTAAATTTGCCTGATTTCTTCCCAATATATCGTATGGTATTTTATGGAGAGCATATATACCGTGAGATTTGCGGTGATTAGTCGCCTCATTTATACCTCCCGCGGCGAGACAGCATCAGCAATACCACGGGACAAGTTTCAGTTTCTCAATCATGTCGTTCCTCGTCATTTTAAGTCTAACACTCGCGCTGGCGAACCCGCACTGACCACTGACACTAATCCTATTCAAGGCGTCTATTTCATTCTGCCCACTGCCTTGCGCCATAAACCTCGCAGATTCCCAAATTCTTCTCTTCAACACATCGGAATCCTGAAGCCGAGGAAACTTGGTCGTTACGAGTCCCAGAACAAGGTTTTTGTTAGATCATCGATCTGAAGATTCCGCATGCCTGCAGCATAGAGTGCTTCCAATTCCGCTTGATAAGCTGCTGTGACATCGTGGTGGTATTCAGCATCACAAGAGTAGACGTCAGAAGGGTCCGCACAACCCTGCGGAAATGAAACCAGTGAGGTGAGCCCATTGCCATCTTGACGTTCTTGACCTGTTCCGGCAGGACCAAGCCCTTGAGACATTCGAACGATTCAACAAATGTGCTACGGACGTGTTTGATCTTTCCCGAACACAACGTTGTTTTCCCACCCTTTGCCACTGCACTGGTAAACAGCTTGAAATCAGGCACATAGTCTCGTAGAATGTGGATGGATAGCTCGTTGACTGTGACGCCCTGGAACCCGTCTAGATGGGTGAAAAAGTCTCCCCAATAAACTGCCAACGAAAAGTGAGTAATAACACTTTGGACACCCTGGTGGGATAATTCACTGTGTCGACGATATTCATGGTCAGTTATACCTTGAAAGCGAAGACCCTGCTGGAGCTTCACAATATCCTTAATGTACCTCTTCTCCGCATCTGCTAGATCCTATTGTGCTCTTTCGTCTGCAGCGACAGATTCACAAAGCTGTAAACAACTTGTAGAATTAAAGACTTACATACCTTTGGAAAGTACAAAAATGAGTGTCGAGAGGAGTCCATCGCGTTCCATTGTCCATCCCAGCTTGGACAGGCAGCTGAGACAATTCTAGGCTGAAGAGCCACCGGAATGCTTAACTATGAGTCAGATGAGCGAACACGGATAAGTACAAGGCTGCAGGAGGCTGATTCTTGTACAGGACGACAGCAAGGTCCATGGCGTTGATGTCATAGCCAGATCTGGTGCCTGCGGTCCAACAGTCTGCGACACCGAATGTCTCTTGCTTCAACAAGATTGACTCAGTCTTGGGTACTTTGATTGTGTCAGCTCTTTAGGGATATCATCGAATTGGTTGGGACTACTTAGTAGACTGTTTCAGTGATAAGTGTCAATTGTGGTGAAAACAAGACTTTCATAAAGCAGCTGCCTCTATTTCCGAGCGACGGCGTAATAGAGTGAGTTCTGGGTTACTCTAAAACTGACCGCGTTGGCTCTATGCATTTCGCTGACCTTACACAATGACTATTTTGACATGTCCAAAACATATCGGCCTAGAATCTGGCCCTTTTCCATCAAAGAGTAGACCTCCTGAAGCTGGCTGAGTCCAATAAGCTTATACGGAGCCTTGATCAACCCACGTGCGAAGAAATCGAGAGCTTCTGCTGTGTCACGGCGTGTGCCGACATACGAGCACTTAATTCGCAACATCTTCAAGACGCCCCAAAATACGGAAGCCTTAATATTGCCGTCCGGCGGTAGACCAATTGGGACGACGGTTCCGTTTGGGCGAACGTACTCCGATGCCTGCTCGAACGGCTTTGGACTAGTTGATACGAGGATAACACCGTGAGGGCCAAGTCCGTCTGCAGTGGCATTCTTGACGTCATTCACTATGTCTTTGCTCTTCAGGAAGTCGATGTAGGTATCCGCGCCCAACTCCTCGAGCGACACTAGACGCCAGAACTGTCAGCCATCCAGACGACCCGACCTTTCGCAAAATAACTCAGAGCATATAGGGGAGCGGCGCCCAAGAACTCACTCTTTCCCTTTTCCTCTCCTCCGTCAATGGCGATGACCCTGAGGCCCATCGCCTTTGCGTATTGTTGAGCCAAGCTACCGAGTCCGCCACCTGCACCCACAATAGCAACAGTCTGGCCGGGCTTGCATTCGGATGTCTTCAGGCCTTTGTAAACCGTGATTCCGGCGCAGAGTATGGGCGCGACTGCGGCCATGTTACACCCATCTGGAATCCTGGCAACTGTGGCAGCTTGGGCGAGACAGTATTCTGTCCCATTCGATTAGCCAAAGAAGGGTCTGAAAGAACAGAGTTTGCACCGACGCTGGAATGTCCCGTTCCTGCGCGAACATTAGCCAAATATTTAACCAAATAAAGGTTGAGCGTACGTGGTATAGCCAGAGAATTTCGCCGTGGGACACAGTATGTCGTTTCCTTCTTCACAGAATTCACACGCATGTTTCATCTGTTAGCCATGGGCACTCACAGACGTATCCATTTCTCTAGTTTCATTTTGGGGGACAAACCATGCATATGTTGTTGATCCACTAACATACAGTGTCAGTATCCGGTTTGTTCCAGAACTAAGCAGCTACCAACCTTGACACCCACTTTGTCTCCAATCTCGATACCTTCTGTTAACTCGCCTTTGCTCACAACAACGCCAGCACCCTCGTGGCCTCCAATCAACGGGTCATTTGGGGGAACTACTAGAGGTCAGATTATCCCACAGGCTCGCAACTTGTTTCAAATTGGCGACGTACAAGGCCAATCGCCATTGAGAGCGTGAAAATCCGTGTGACAAACACCGCTGTAGAGGATGTTTACCAGCACCTCTCCTTTGCCAGGTTTAGGAACGGGAATCTGCTTGAAATGGAGCCCTAGGAGCCGTCGAGTAGCAGCCATCAGTTTTGGAACTGAACCAAAGTCGCAAACAATGGAGGGAATACATACTTCCACCCTCATTGACCTGAGCCCACTGTAGTTCTGGAACGGCCATGTTTTTGGATACTTATTTAGGTGACGATAGATGTTTTTGGTTATAGAAGTCCTCAGCGTCGAGTGATTCTTACAGAAAGTGAATTTGCACTTGGGAGATGGGGTTAGCTATATATCTGCGCTTACTTTGGGCACCTTTGTCTCCCACTCATGATGAATTAAGTCATCCCCTCATGTCTTTCAGCGACGCTAGCAAGGTGCTGAATTCATTTAGGCGAAACACGGTTAGAATTTTTCTTCTACCCCGCAGGATGTATGTTAACGCGTGACTCTTCCGCTATACCAATTGGCCGTATTTAATTTCGCTAATGCTATCACTTGGAAGATCATCCTGCTTGGTGTATGTCCGAGTCGCACGCTCGACAACCAATCATAGCGATGCTCACCAAGGACTAGGCATTGGCACTCTGGATGTCCCTCCAGATGTCCAGACCTCCCGATTTTAAAAAGGTCGGGAGGCTGGGGCATGGGAAAGATGGCGCATGGGTGATCGACTCTCACTGCACTATCCATTCATGGAGTTGGCGTTCGTACCCTTGGCCTATCGCGTCCCCCTTGAAAATGGGCCGGTGTCTTGAACGGTTGCGATACTTTCGGGAGAACTTGTGTGTATACTGCCGTGTTGGTCCTCATAACGAAATGGTCATTGAATGAACCCATCACTGAATTGTCCTGATGCTGCAGATAGGCAGATCTCGAGTTCATTACCTGGATCCCCCTCACCCGGGGTGCCCCGGATATTCCCATCGATAGATAGCGTTTCAGCCCCTAGAGTATACGGCATTTCAGCCGGGGAGGCATGAGAATGTTTAACGGGATCGGCGGAAGCAAAGCTACTTTTCCGCGAGAAATATCTAAGCGCATGGCTTAACCGCACTAGTCTTAATGGGAATTAGTGTTGGCGGCTCCGCCTCTTTAGCTATCGGAGCCGCGGTAGCGCCGATCTAAGTTTACTTAGCCTCATCTGACTAAATTCTGACCCACCACACGGAATATCGGCTACTAAAGAGAGCACAGTGAGTTTCGTGTGCCTTACGGGGCTAAGTATGAATCTTATCGTGGAGGAAAGCGAAGTACTGATGTAAAGCAGTCTTTCTCTTCGTACTACTGTAACAGAACACTTCAGGGTATGGGATGCACGTGCAACAACGCACAGATGCCTGTCCAGCAGGTCGGGAATTGAGAACGCTTTTCTGGTTGGCGCTGACGGGACAACACCACCACCAACACTACCCAGAGAAGCAGCGGCTAGGGCAACGACCGCCTAGGACGGCGGCGGCATTGAGGAGCCGGGACAGGACCGATAAAACACTCAGGAAATAGGTAGACAGCACGAAAAAACCATGGAATGATGAGACTCTGTTCAAACTGTAAGGAATGGCGCACTGCAAGCACTCTGAACTGTCCCGCTTTCCTAGTTCATTTTGGTTTGGCATGTGACCAGCTAAATCTCCCTGCTACCCTTCTACCAGCCCAGCGTAGCCACTTTCTTGTTGCACTATATTCTTATAGATAATTCGTCTCGGAGATGCTATTGTTAGAGGTATACTGGGAAGGATGACTATCACTACTTCAATTGGAATGTAATTTAAAAGTATGGCGCCGCTTCCCACTGTAACGTCGTAATTAAAAACCTGTATGCAAGTCCAAGTATTAACCGTTAGAGGCGTTGGCTCAGCATGTCTTTTACAATGCCAATGTCCAGTACGGACTTCAAAGCCAGCACACTGATGAGGGGCCCGATACCCCACCAGCTCTCTTAAGAAGCGAAGTGATCCATGGCCTAATTATTTTGTCATTTACGGGAACACGAAGGGTGCAAAAGGTAAATTGCGTTAGTGTCTCTATGGCCAAGCGAAATCTTGCCATTACTGTTACTATTCCTCCTGGTACTACCAAGTATGGAATACAAATTCCGCTGGGGGTTCGAAAAGACCATGACGAACGCTAAATGCACCACAGAAAGCGGTAATCGAATCTCCTTGCAGTGAAAACGGCCCCTACTAGGTATACGAGGGCCGTTCGGGCTCCTCGATTAGTGTGGCTCTGGCTCATGTCATCGAACCCCTAACCAAGTTGAAGGTGACCCTCGACTACAGTACGGTAGTCGATTTCTTCGAATAACTAGCCAACTCGAGTACCCTGCTCGACTCTCCTAAATACACTGGTCAACCCCAAAATCACCAGGTGACTCTATCCCAGGCGGCATCGCATGTCAGAGAACTACACCTATCTACCTAAGTGCGTGACTGGGAGCATTAACAGCGGCAAGAAATTTCTTCCAAATTGACCGTATCGGTTCCCCGGAGGTCGCTGGCCTTGAATCTCATCACCTCGGCGCTTGCCATAGTGATACTGGAGATCCACCGTTCAAGATAATCTTTAACTTCCCGCTTCGGCAACCCAGCGAGACAGGTACAATCCGAATTGCGATCCGAGCTTTGTCGCTCACGTCACCTCGACGTCGAAATGCACGACCTCCACGCATCTTTGACCGATCGAGAGAGGACGAGGTGGGCTTCACTTGCGCCCTTCCAAAAAGCTGACTCCGCAGAATTCCGTGAGCTACCAGAAAATGGTTGGTTCCAAAAGACAATTAACAAGACGTCGAGGTTCACTCCTAGATACTAAAAGAATGTCCACAAAATGGTCGCTAACAAGGTTAAGTTTCCAGTACTCGCGGCCTATACGTGAGCACAGTGCCTCGCACGCGCTCTTGTCATTCAAGGTTCACAACCACCATCATCTTCCGATATCCTTCTATTCTGGAATCAAAAAGTCTCGCTGACCGTTCGCTCCGTCGAGAACGCGGGTTCTTGTTTCTTTCCAGTGACGCTGGAATCCAATCATTTTCGTTAATACAACTCTCTGGCTTCCAGCACACTTTCCACCGCGTCAAGAACTGGGCCTCGTTGCCGATGTTGCATTTATCGATAATGCTATGCACGTGTGAGAACAGAGTACCGTAGCATCCGGCCCAGCAATGGTGCGAATATGGATCGAACTCGGAAGGACTGTCCTTGTCCTGTTGAAGCATGGCCTCCAGTTTAGCCTCTGCATCCGGAATGGCAAAATTCCCAGCAAACATCTAACGATTAGCGATCCCAAGCAGGAACTCTATCTCCCCGTTGTCGGAACAGCACCTCAGGTCATAAGCTTCGCTTTGATTCCAGAGTTCATCGGAAGAGCTGGCCCATGACCTGGAGGCAGCGCGTAAAGAATTGGATCAGATTGACCTTCTACGTTGCCGTATCTGCATGGTCAGCATTCCAAACGCGGTGACCAAATGTGGCCACGTCTTTTGCAAACCGTGCCCGAACGAATAGCTTGGGGAACCGTCACATAACTGCCCGATCTGAAGAATGCAAGTGGGATAAAAGTGATATCCGGGATATCTACCTCGAGCCTAATAGTAGGAACTCTACTATACTTGATGATGACGGGGAAACCGAAGTGTTGTCGACGGGTAGCGACAGCGAGTAAAGGAGATTCAACCGTAATGGGCGGTGGATCTGGTGCCCGTATTTATTGTAGTGTTGGAAGGGTTGGTTAGGGTATTCAGGTATAGAGTTAACTTTCATGAGGCTATCTAGCTAAAATTCCGGTCTTGAAGTGATCCCAACTCTAGATAAGCAGAAATGGTCGGTTCTATTAAGCTGCTAAGCCTCGCCTACAACTCTCATTTCTTCGGAGTATCTAGCCTGGAGTCATTGGGAGACATATATTTAAATTTCGCAGTGCTTTCGCATCGTGTCAGACAAACGGAGGAAGCGAAGGGGGAAATGTAGTGTATAAGTAGAGGATCCGGAACGAGAGGGTTTATTTTAGTGAAAAGTACTGACATCGTTGTTCACCTGGAAATAGGCTGTAATCATGTCCGAATGGGTATAGACCGACGACTGGCTACCGAAAGATATCGTAATTGCGCACACGTGCTTCATGGCTTTTGAAGTGTAAATACCCATAAAGGGAAGCCCGACATTCAGAATCCAGACAAGGAAAGTCATCACTTTTCTTAAGCTGTTCTAGATGGAGATCGACGTGATTTCGAGTTTTATATGCCGTGGAGAAATGATGGAGTCAAACTTCCTATGGTTCCAAAGTATTCAAGAAGCAGAACATATACTATGTTAGTGTGCGAGCCATATGAAAAGGCTCGCAGTCTAGCGATCGGCTTTCATGTCGAATTCCCCACGTTCGATCCGATTTGTGTCGCAGCGGAACGTCATTCTTGCGGCATATGGTAACAGCGCCGCAAATAAGGAGCCTCGGCATACTCTTCTTCTCCACTCCATTCCACTCAAGCGATCAGGAGGCCGTAGTATGGAGGGGGCTTGCGATCCTGCGACCGGATGAACCGAGGAACGCAGAGCTGGAGCGGGCTACTCGAAAAAGTCCTCAAAGCTCCAACGGCAATCATACATACAGCATGGCCGGCCTGAATTAGGCCGTCGGCATCTCGCGGAGCTTACACCATCTAGATATTAAACTTCAACACTCTGTAAACTGCCTTTCCAAAATTTGAGAGATATTGGTACATTCCAATTTTATATCAGTAAGAACAACTGCATTCCTATCCGTCCCCTCGACCCTTAAGGCTTCAAGAAAAACACGGCGAAGAGAATCAACCAAAACGACAACAGCAATCGCTGCTCACAATAGAGAAACGCCGTATCACCGGCAGTACTTCTTCGTTGGGGAAGTCTGCGAGGAGGACAAAGGCACGAACTTTGGTGGACATGCCATGTGAGATCAGACATACGTCGAATGCCTGACACCGCTGGGCGGAGCCAGACGGGAACACCAATTGGTTTTCGTCCATGGGGGGCGGTCAAAGCAGGTTGGTATGGCATAACACTGGGTCGTGGGAGTTACCAAGTGAGCGGGCTAACATAAGCTTAGAACTGGCTGCATACGCCGGAGGGGCGAAAAGGATGGACTTCCAACTTTCTCCTCCAGAGTTACACCGTCTACCTGATAGACACGGCGTCAAGGGGCAGATCCGCACCGGCCCTTCAACGAAAGCACGTCCATTATCCGAGAGCCTTCGTGGGAGACATGTTCACCGCACCGAAGGTGGCGGCAAAGTGGCCACAGGCGGAGTTGCACACGCAATGGCCTGGTGTGAGTCTTGCAACCATTTACTACCGGAGCCTCATATCCCTGCTCTACTGACTTCGGTGTGTTAGAGAGGGAAGCGTGGTGATCTGATATTCGACCAGTTTTACGCGTCGACTTTACCGAGCATGTCTGACCTGGTTGCATACGAACAGGCTCAGAAGGCTGGGATAACTGCTCTGCTCAAACGGATCGGCCGTCCAGTATCTTAATCATCCATTCGCATTGTGCTCCCGGTGGATGGCTGGCCGCAGACGCATGTCCCCATTTCGCCAAAGCCATTATCGCTGTCGACCGATCGGGGCCCCTTTTGTAGGCCCACATCCACACAATGGCTCAAAAGCGCGGATGTGGGGTCTCGCTGATGTCCCCATGGTATTTTCGCCGCCGATAACAGATCCTTCAGAACTTCGCCTTATCACCATTCCAGCGACCCAAAGTGGTCGATCCCCAGTGGTGCTGCAGGATCAAAGTAAAGGACGGATGGTACACGAGCTGAAGAACCTCCAGAACATGCCGGTGCTGGTAGAAGTTAGCGAGGCCAGCTACCATGCTGAGTACGAACATGCTACGGTAGCGTTTTTGCAACAAGCTGGAGCCTCCTGTGATTTCATCCGGCTAGAAGAACTTGGAATCACGGGCAACGGGCACATGTAAATGCTGAAGTTGAACAACCTGGACATTGCGACAGTGCTGCAGAAGTGGATCGAAGACAGCTTTCCTCACAGCAAAGATGTATTGTAGGCAGGTAGATTTCTTCCCGTACCGCTTGTCATCCTGGTACTAAGAACATGCACGCGAGCAAGCCTGCCTGCGCTCTGTTTCGGATCCAGCTGTGTAATCGTATTTGTAGCAGCCCCAGTCATCATCCACATGCATGACAAAGAAGATTAGCAGCAGAGGCCCGAAGATGGAAAGAGCCTTTGAAGGCATAGTTTCGACGATTTTGTTCGTGTATGCTGAGCAATAAAGCAGGCGGATGTGGTAACTCACCCTCACCTTACCATACATGCCTTTCGCATCTTCCTCGTCGCACCCTGATGGCTACGAGCCGGTCGCATCATCTGCATCATCGCCGTCTTATCTTGACTTCCTCAGGGAGATGCATCCTCCCTAATGATCCTTATGCCACAGTCTCTTTTCCTTTAGGGCCTTCTTCAAGCCTGCCCTACCCAGAAGCATCGCCTCCTCAATCGAACCACGTTTCTGTTCGACATGCTCTAGGGCTGGGAGTCCGCCAAAACTAGGACCAAAGAAGCCAATTACAGGCGGTCCTGTCAGCCTCTTCCAGGTTGAGCAAGGTCGGCATCACCCAAGGCGCCAGGTGCTTTGGGCCCCTCAATTTTTGAAACAGGCTGTGTGCCAGCGCGGGCTTGAACCGTGACAGCTCTCGCGCGAAGGGCGCAGTGTGCGAGAGGTCACATCCGCCGTCTTTTTGAAGTGTTTTGGAAATAAGACTGAATACCAAGTAACGAGCACCGGTGGTAAAGAAAAAAAGCCTTCGAGAGTACCAGAATATGAGGTATATAGAGCGACAGGCCAACGATCTTGATCTGACACAATCACGCCCACCGAGACGCTGATCTCGATTCGCCATGAATCAGCAAGGCTGCAATTTTAACTTTAGATTTTAGCATTCTCAAGACTTCATGATTAGCAACGACCGAGTCCGTCACGTTTAGCCCATCAACGGCTCACCTAAGGGTTGGCACAATCGCTCGCTTCATTTCCATCGCTCTACATCGCCTCTGCATGCGATTGAGCGGCTACTTCTTTACGCTTCTGAAGGTAAGCCTCCAGCCTGAGGAAATGTCGGCCATGCTCAGAACCTGGGTGGACTTTTTGGACTGACTTGAGCCTTTTCTTTCCTCGCCCTGAGTGACAAAGTCCTAAGGACTTGTGGGATCCTTGAGATATCTCTGGACGCGGCACTCCTTCTCAGAATCTAATCGCCAAAAATGCTGGAATATCAAACATGCAAACTTCAAAAGACCGTACCCAACAAGTATGGGCGTTTTCAGAAAAGCTCAACAGGTGCAGCCTTTCGAATCCGAAACTAGAATGCCGCAGAACAGAGATTCTGAAGCCCTGCAGGCAGTTCATACAGCTACTGAAAGTCTGAAACTGTGCCCTAATCGACTCTGGACGGCGCCTAGGAATCTCCCTGACGGCTTGGACAATATACCGCGGCTCATTCCGCTTGGTCAAAAAGTGCGATTATTTCCGCGAACAAGAACGAATCATGACCAATGTAGCTTTGAATTCTGCGAGCTGTCTCAGCTTGATTTCACTTCCGTCGACCAGCGCCACGAATGTACCTCCAATTCTTATGGATGTGAACAACTCAAGCAGCATTTTCCGAGCCAGGTTCTGAATGAAGCTGCGCGACTGGGAGAAGGCACCGCGTGGAAATTCACCGGGGAGTCTTTGCTGAGACGGACCGCTGGCAAAATCACCCAAGGTCAGAATAATGTTCAAAAAAAGGGAAAAGGTATATCTTGAAGGATCTGGACAATGCCATTCTCAGCGCTTTAAAGGAGACACCTGCTTACCACATAGCCACTCAAGCCATTCAAGATCTAAGACGGGGTACGATCACAAGTATCGACAATTTGGCAATCCTTGGCCCTCGTTCTACGTCTTGGAGTAGAGATCTAGCCGTCATCGCCGCGTTGCTTACTGGGATTGAATTCACCATTACCGACTCCCAACAAGAAATCTATCAAACTATTCTACGAAAAATTGGCAGAGTATCTCACAGACACCTCTTCTAGAACTCTGCGACAATGTCGAAAGGCTTTAATTGGTGTCCTGCCAACATACTCAATATGCCTTTCGCTTCACGCCCTGCCTCGCTGCTTGTGGAAGATAACGGCAATCTGGTCGGCACCTGGAAAGTGTTTCAGATTAGCAGCATTTCCAAACGCGTACTGGCTTGGATTGGAGTTCCTTCCCTAACCGGGGTGGCGATTCGTTCGGCTTTGGAAAATCTCAATCAGCATGTCTTCATGGTAGAGTCGAACGGGAAAGACTTCTCTGGGGCCCTGCTTGTAAAAGTCCTGGGTTGTCACAGAATGTTTCAAAGACTCTGCGGCAGAGTTGTAGGGTTTTTGCGATTTCAACCTGCCCAAAATCGGCAGACCAACACTGCTATCAACTTGGAAGAGGGTCTGGGTGATACAGATATGACAGAGCAAGGTGAAGTTAAGGCTTGGAGAACTGTGACATCATGTTTTCTGGATTTCAGAGGGAAGTCTATGCCCATCAAAGCTTCACAGAGCCTCACAAGCTATCGATTGGATTCCAGTATAGTATTTTTCTTGTACCGATAAAGAGGTCACTACTGGGTGCACGAAAGGCAGACCTGCGGTTGCGGTTGTGGTTGCGGATGCCGTTGGATGTCTTTCCGAGAAGAGCAATGCTCTTGACGCTCAAGGTGATTCTAAGGCAAACGCTTTGCATCGAGCTGCTTGGAAAGGCAAAGAAGAGGTGGTTAGTGATCTCAACCAGAAGGTTGATCAGTATGCAGCGGACAAATATGTTCAGCTACCGATACACCTGGCGGCAGAGCGGGGGCATGTCAATGTAGTCAAAGCATTGATGGTTAAGTCAACGGACATCAGAGATGCATCGGTGATGAACAGACTGCGCTACATCGCGCGGCTTGGAGCGGTTCACCGGCAGTTGTCCGTCTGCTTGCTGCAAAGTCTACTCTCAACCTGGTGGACAAAAGCTACAAACAGCGTTACTCATTGCAGCCACGCTTTCCTATTTACCCGTGGTAAGCCTCCTGTTACAACGGGGCGCGAAAGTCAATGCCAAAGACAAGCGCGGCAGGACTCCAATGGCACGGGAGGCGCGCAACGGAGATGACGAGGTTCTGAAGGCATTTCTCCAACATGGTGATATCGAGATCAACTCGATAGATGAGCTTGGACAGACTTCACTGCACTTAGCATCATGGTACGGACATACCCGTGCTGTAAAGCTGTTGCTCAAGCATCCAGCCGTCGATCGTAATGCAACCGACAGTTTTGGACGAACCCCGGTCTTCATGCAGGCTTGTATGGTCATCTCGACGTAGTGCAAGCACTCTCTGATCACAGAGGATTTGGCACTGTTCGCCTACTTGACTTGCCACAGGCCTCTTCCGAGGCTGGGAATAAGTGTCTTGCAGTTGTCGACTACCTCCTTCGATATCAAAGTCCTCGGAAGCGGAGTAGAGAATTTCCTGGAAAGGGCGCTCCAGACAGACGGGATGAGAACAGCAATCCTTTGCTGTGGGCAGCCTCTTGGGGCCACCACGAGATAATTGAATATCTTCTTCATTGTGGCGTGTACCCGGATCCAAAAGCTGAGTCATTGCACCTGGGCCAAAGGCTGAGATATACGTCCCCCTGGAAAGCCCACTCCAACTAGCTGCTAGAAACGGGGATGACAGGTAATTGAAGCTGCTTCTCCGAACTGGTGAAGTTAATATCAATTATTGGAAAGATGACCTCCAGCCAGCTCTATTTTCAGCCATTAGGAGTGGCAATCAGGCTGCAATCGGACCCTTGCTTAGAGAAGATGAAGTTGACCTTGGTTATGACGATTTCAATAATTCATCACCCATGATATACGCTGCGAACACTGGGAATCCCGCAATTTTTTAAGCAAGTGCTTACAACAGGGCGGCCCGCCATCAACTTTGGTGGATTTACGGATCCTTTAGCAATTGCTGCGCTGCGGGGACACGAGCACATGGCGAGATTGCTATTGTCCATGGCAGAAATCGAATTCGACAGTGATGAAGTACTTCGCTGCGCCGCCGAGATTGGCCATGCGGGCGTGGTTAAAATCTTACTCGAAACAGGCAAAGCGAACATCAACGCACAAGCAAGGTACACGCTCATGAAACATTAATGAGCGCTGCTGATAGTGGCCATTATGCCGTAGTCAGTCTGTTGCTTAGTACGGGACAGGCCGATCTCACTTCTTAGGAAAAGAATGGGGAGACAGGCAAAAGGGGACACGACAGAATTGTGAAGCTTTTTGGCAGCACATCCGCGATCTCAACGTCTATAACCAGAAAGTGGCCTTGGAACACTTCGATCTTTGAAGGTGCCTGGTATGGTCTTGCTGCTGTCATCAAAGGACTGCTCGAAATCGCCGAGAACGCCCAGCTCGATCCCAGGGATAGCTGCTTGCGCACAACATTGCTCTACGCCGCCATCTTTGGGGCCTTGGATTTCGTCAAAGCACTCCTTTCATCGGGCAGAAAGGTTGACGTCAACGCACAAGATGAATACCTCAGGAACCCACTTTCATATGCGGCTGAACGAGGCCACGAAAGCGTAGTTGTGGAACGGCCGGCACTTGGTGAAAAACTGGATATCATCCTCAAGGATTCGGCAGGGTATACGCCGCTATGCTATGCGACCTTGCTAGATCATACGCCCATGGAAAATCGGCAGTGGTCAACAAGTAGAGCAGACCTCGGCGGAGTGGACTTAACGTCCACCCATTTGCCAAATATTGGACAGCTACCAATTCGCGGCAGCATCTCTCTGCAGCCCTGGTTCTGACCATACTTGTAATCTCAACGAACCATCAGCACGCTTGTATTCTCTCCCGCCAAAAGAGGAAAATGCCAGGCCTGGATAACTCTCGACACGGGAGCGTGAGTATCAGGATGAATTTATTGAACATGATCCGACCTGGTCGCAGGCTAGGCGCACCGCCTCTTTTGACAAGAAACCTTCAAGGTAAGGTGTTGCGATTTGATCAGCTACGTACAAGACTGAAGCAATTGGCGCTATCAGATAGAATTGTCAGCTCTGTGTCTAGAAGTCTGAAAGCCATGGCACAGTTCCCTTTCAATCATCTTCTCCCACGTCTTTTGGGGAGACCCGGCCGTGTTGTGTCAAAGATCATCGATCATCCCCTTGACTTTCACCACTTTTCCAGTCACATGCTCAATGCTCTCCCAGATCACTTCGCTTTCCTCCCATAACTCGAGGTACTTCGCGTCCTGAGTTCTGATCTTGGTTTTCAGCTCCTCGTTCTCCGTTTCCAGCGCTTCAATTCGCCTTTGCATTTCTTCGATCTTGCAATTCAATTGCATCTCCAGATCCGCGCTGCTCTTCTGCTCATCAGCCTGTCTTCTCGCCTTGCTCTGGATCGCTGGTTCCAGTGAATCCGCATGCTGTCTCAACGCGGCCAATTTTTGAACCCGGAGGGTTGTTTGTTGGCGGAGCTCGTCGCCCGAATGCTTGGACGAGAGGTCTGACTTATATGCGCCGTCTTGGGGCTGTGGCCACGTCATTTTCGAATTCTGCCAGTCATCTTCACTTCCTCCAGCTCTGCGGGAGTCCTTCTTGGCGGACCTGCTCGTCATCCTGGTCGTCCCGAGGTTTGTTTTTCTTTTCTTTTCTTTTCTTTTTTGTCTCAGTCACTTGTGTCAGGTTGGTTAGGAAATCCTAGCCCTAGAGTGAAGTGTTAAATTTCTTCGACTTCGGGCCTCCAACAACCCTATGGCTCGATGCAGCTATTCCTATAAAAAAAATTGGAAAGGTAGGCTATAGTTGGTTGTTGGAGAATCAGCGGATTCACCAGTAGACTCTCGGGGGCATGCTGGTGTACATACAGTATTATCACACAACGCCAGCTCTTCAAGGCTACAGACTTACGGAATCCGTCGTTTCCAAAGAACAACTCGTCTGTGAGAGTTGATAGTTCAGCAGGAGGACGTCAGGTCAAAAGGTCCAATGGCAGGTAGGATTGCTTGCTTTTGCGGCTTGTCTGATGGGATGCGACCAGTGAGGTGCATTGGTGCCCAAACGGCGCAATACAGGGCGTGCACAAAGGCCAAAAAGGGGAATTGTAGGCAACCGAATGTACGTGAATGAAAATGAGGCATTCATGCGAAGACAAGGCAGAGTGTCTCTGCTGAGCAAAATTGGAGATCCCATTTGAGATTATCTTGGGCACCAGAAGACTGGAGACGATGGCCCCTATCTACACCGTGGAATACGAGAGTGGTGGGATATCAGCCTAACAGGCATTCAAGGCCACCCCAAAAGTGCCTGCCATGGAAGGGGCGAGGTGCATGCTCCAGTAGCTCCAACAGCTGCAGATTGCTAGACAGCAGACAGCATGGCAAGAATACGAGTGACGGAAAAGAAAACCTGACCAATGCGTCTCCAACGATCCAATACACGTGCGATCCGAATTACGATGGGAATCGAGCCATCCTCAGTTGAGTGATTCATTTACACCGGTTGCCTAGTCTCGTTCATTTGTAGTCTCTTTGGTGGTTAGCACTCGGGCTACTATTGAAGACCCGCATCGTCATCGTCACCGTCATCGTCACCCATCAAGATGCTATTGTTCAGCTTGGTTATGCAGGGCACCCGCGTCGCAGGGTGAGGAGCCGATTTGACTCTCCCCTGGTGTTTGGTGGGGGGTGGATTACGTGCAAGAGCTGTGTTGGGCTAAAATCTCAACCCTGCATACTGTAGGACTGGGGAATAGGTCATGATTACTGGGCGGTGGTGGCACAGGGTTTTGCTGCAATATTGATTGGGGCTGCGAAAGCTACAGTACGAATGATTTGGAATGGCGCCGCAGTTGCAGGGAAGAACGGCCCCCTTTCCGCCTCAGAGAGCCAACTCGGACCTATGTGCCAAGGTTGATTCCCATGGCTAAAAGAAAGGCGGCAACTACAGCAACCAGAACCCGCATGACAAGCTCGCATTTCCTCTCCACCTCTGCGAGCTTTACATCAAGCTTTGCGTTAGCATCTTTCAACCGCTGTGCCTCATCCTCAGCCTTTCTCCTCGACATCTCGAGAGCGGCAATCGGCTCTGTCTCCTTTCCGACACAGGAGCCTTTACCATCCGATTCCTCTGGGGTTTGTGCCTGCCATGTTATGTTGTGTTGATCTGCCTCCCTAAGTTGCGACGCCAATATTGTGTTTTGTTCAGCCAGATCAATGACAGCCTTGTACATCTGCTTCATACGCATGCGAATCTCATCCAAATGATTGGGACCTATCCCTCCAACGCCAATCCCCTTTCCGGTGCCGATTTCTTGCGGGTTCAAGGGCCTTTCCAAGGCCTCTTCTTCTTTGAGGGCATGGCTTTGTTCGAAACTATCAGCTTTTGAGAGTTTTGCCTTCATAGACTTCTGAATCGAATCATCTCTCTCTTTATAGGTGTCTGTTCGATGCGAATCCTCGTTGTACGGCTCTGTCATGTCTCTTCTTTGGTTTTTCGCAGAGTATTCCACCCATGAACCGGGAATTGAGCCTATTGAACCTGTCGCACCTGTAAATCTATCCCTATTGTCATGCATGGTAGCCGTCGTGTCGGCCTCTAATGTCGTGATCGATTGTCTGCTGACTGGTACTGAACGGAGATGCTGAAACTCCGGATCTCGCATCCGTGAGTTGTGAGCGTCTGGGTTCGTAGGCCGACTGGCTTGTAGATTCAGATTCAGAGGGGCCCATAGACATGATGTTGGTTTAAAATTTTATTGGAGTTGAAATGGATAATACATATTACACAGTAGATTCGTTCTCTTCTTGGCAGGGCCCTAGGAGTCACCTCAAATGGGCCTGCAAAAATGGGGGGATTCTAGGGGGCAGCGGCCCGGTTTGTTGGTCTCTCTATGTAGAGATGACGACCACTTCGCCCATAAAGTCGGCTCAGGCAAGAGTATCCTGTAGGTAGGAAATAAAAGAATAGCTCTATGCGTCAACCCAATCGAATAGGCTCTCCCAGCAAGGCGTGGCTTTGGGGCATTGGTTTCTGCCTTGCAAGCGGTTGGCGGACACATCGTCCACGTTGCATTGCGGCTGAATCAAACCGCAATAATGCTGGCGTCCGTGACAAAGGATCCAGTGCACGTTTTCCCTGGCGGAGCAGAGAAGCGGCTGGGTGGTGGATTAATCGTCGCCGTCGTTGGAGTTAGGGAGATTGATCTTGCAAAAGGCTCTTCGCAATACGGAGTATATTTGTGTTCTTTGGTCTAGCCTGTTGGCGGCCGCAATATTACCGGCACAGCTTCTCCGGGGCCAAGATTTCGAATCGCATCCAAACTCTGACTATCCAATACCCAGTACCCAGCGAGCTAGGTAGCCTAGGTGCCGCGGTGCCAAGAGTCGAGGAATTGCCTAATCAGGCTAGTCCAATGCCACTTCCCCATACATGACAGCATAGAGAGCAACAAGTCCAAATTTGCTGAGTATCCGTACGTGGAAGAAGCAGGGGCTGGTATCCTGGTGGCTACAATGTAAGGCAACCAATGCTCGAGTGCCAGTCCCGTGTCTCAAGCGGATCCAGTTGAGGATCCGAATAGAGGATACAAGTGTGATATTCAGACTGTCTGTGGCAGCAGCTAAGTCGGAGCAGCTGCGGTAGCTGCATCTATCATGCCTAATGCCACATGGTGCTTATCGGGCGGCTACCTCAATGGCATGTGATCTGGGATCCAACTGGATACATCATTTATCGTTGTTTCATCTTCTTGGGAGCGGAATCACCACCCATATACTTGGTAAGATCTGACACATGATAGAACTTGTGCGTAAGCACCATGGCACTCTTCCAGGCCTGGCGACCAGTAAGAGAGGCATTCTGGGCGTCGAGGAAGCCGTCAACCTTGGCCTCGAGCTGAGCTAAGTCGCTCAGGTCATAACGGGCGCGGAGGAAGCCGGTGTAGACCACGATCATGATCCACGACTGGCGCTGCAAGGTGATGGCTGAGAACAGGAGACTAAACCAGATGGAAATCTCGAGTCCAGTCACAACTGACATGGAAATGTTGTAATAGGTCTTGATAAAGACACCAATATTGTCGGCGAGAGAGTCGAGCGTTGGTGCCTTTGCACCTGAAGTGTCAACAGGAAGAGCGGTAAACCTGGTGACTAGATAAAAGATGGGATAGATCCACTGGGGCACAAAGAACGATATCATAGTCGGAGCAAGCACTGACATAGACATGTCATAGCATTTGTTGACAAAGATGCTAATCTTGTCGGCGATAAAGTCGGATGGGGGGACCATCTCCGGAACTAGAGCGGCCGCAGCAGGAGCGACAGGTATGGTCTTGAGTGTGGCCTGAAGCTCAAGGTTCAGATTGGTCTGGAGTGCGGTCTGGAGGGGGTTGAGATTTGTCTGCAGTTTGGATTGGAGCGGGTTGACCACATTGTTCTCGATTTCGGTTTGGATTGTGGAGACTACATTGGTCTGGATTGTGGAGACCACATTCGTCTGGAGTGTGCGGATATCTTGGATGAGATTGGCTTGGATTGTGGGGATCAGATCGGAGCGGATATAGACAGCGACGTGGAAGATGGAGTAGATGAAATAAGGGAGCAGAGCACTATGCCGCTGGGGCATGAAGAGCCAGACAAGGGCCAGAGCTGAGAAAGAGGTCAGCATCCAGAGTCTGGATTATTTTGGGGAGGAGCGCCACACACCGAGATACTGGACAGTCTCGTAGGCAGCAATGCTAAGAGCACTCCCTGGGACCTTTTGGCTGGTTCTGGTGCGGAAACACAAAATCTTATAGACGGCAATGCCATAAGTAGTGGCAGCGGAAATGAAGGCGGTACGGTAGCAGAACCGGGCCGTGCCGTCGTAACACTTCAGGTGGATCCATAAGGAGGTGTATCTTAGAACACAGAGGATGAGGTACAGATGTCTACATTGCCTGTTAGTTATCAAAGCAATCAATTGTGGTAATCAATAGTAGCGTTAGGTGAGGAGCCCTTGGGAAGATGGAACGTACCCAATAAACCAAGCGACTAGGCCAGAGTTAGTAAGGTGTAAGATCAGGGCCTCATTCAATGCCATTCAGGATGCCAAAGTTTGTCACTAGGGGAACATACATTGGAGTGTCTTGACCAGGAGGATCAAACGCTGGAAGATCGTCAGATTAGGAGACGCTTGGGCCCCCATGAGAAAGAGATTTGAAAGAAGACTATGACAAAGATTTTCAGGGTGTTTCTTATCGATGTAATCAAGAGGACTTTTAGGGCGAAAGTTCTAAAAGTGTTACGGGTAAAGCTGAGGCAGAAGGAAGAGGAGGGCGCTCTTGAAGAGAAAAATCAAAGGCATTACGGTTGGGGCCTGCGAGCGCTGGCTCTAATTCAGAGCACACCTGGAAAAGTCTCAGAGCATGTACGTGTCCCGATTTGATTTGATTTTGACATGATTAGGAATAAAGGGCTGGTCGAATGAGGTATTGTTGGGGTTGGTGAGAATATGTAGGTCGAAGAATGGCGGTGCAAAACTTATGCGAGAATTGCAGTAGTGGCTGCCTCGGGCCAACACGAGCCTGGTTCGCTCACCCGTTTGCTTGGGTAGGGCGGTTGCAGAGCCTCTTTCTCAACGCTCAGCTCCAGAGGTGCAAGGTGCTTCCCAGCCCAGGTGCTGTATCCAGGCTGAGAAATTACCACCATTGTCAGCTCAAAAGCTAATTCAACCTTACCAAACCTGCCTCTCCACTGTCGTACTATTATAACTCGAATCCGGTGAATTCCGCACGTCTTTCCTGGAGTCGTTAGCATCTTCTGGTCAAGCTAGAACCGTTGCCCCTCAGTTTCCAACCCAAGTAATATTTCGACCTCGTCCAGGACCATCCCACACTGCAACATCCACAAGGTTCAAATGTATCGATGGAAGTGCCTGGAGAAAATCGCCGGAGGTCGCCATACTTGCAATTTGACTTGCATGGTGGATGACGACGAGGAGATCAACCAAAGGGCTACTGCGATTGAGTTGCAGGTACACCAGCTTCATGATATACTTTTTCACCTTGCAGATAATCTAGAATCCTCCAACAGAACGTTTGCTGTTCCAGCGAAAGGGTTTGAAAGCCTCGCAAGACTATTGGAGCAGATTTCCCAGGCCGTCAAGGAAGCAGAAAGAAACGCCTCATCCTCTGAACAAGCTGAGGGTGACAAAGGGCGAGAGATCAGACTCACTTCGGAAGCTACAGGTGTTGCTGCAGTTGCCGCGAACGTAGCAGCAGGCGCAGTAGGGGCAGCGACAGAGGCTGCATCTAGTTCTGCTGACCATCGCGTCGCAAAGAGAGCCGTGATTGCAGCTGTCTGGGCTGCTGGGTCTGCGTATCGAGCAGCTGGGGTGGCGCGAGGTGCGGCAGCAGCGGCAGAGTCTCTACCACCTGAGGCTCTGCTCGAATACCATGGCGAGGTAAGATGGGGTCTCGATCTCAGAATCCTCAAAATGTAATGAAGTATCCCAACTAACACTCCTGCTTCCTATCAATTAAGTTTGCCGAGGATTATGTGGAAGAATTTGAGCAGTGGAACAACTTCTGTCGACTCCTGTTTCGCGATCAGGAGCTAGAGTTGCACACGTCCCTGTATCTACAGTTGTCCGTTCTTGGCCAAAGAGCAGTTACACAAGCGGCTTCCGCCCAATGGGACAGTATCTTGGAATTTCTACGCAAGATCAAGGATCTTGAGATTGGCAGCCCACCACTCGATACTCTTCTCAAACTGATTCAATCTGGCAACAGGAGCCTGAAGGATCTGGTAAGGCAGTATGTGCTGGACTCGCTACCATTCAGGGATCTCGCAGTCCTGCAACGAGTTTCTAGGAGTGACGCTGCCGTTGCACTGGGTCTTGGTGATGATGCTGATCTTCGAGCAAGAAATCTTCGGTTACGGGTGAATATCCTTCCCATCTTTATTTCATCAGGAGAACAGCTCACATCGTTACCAGCCTGATCTTTTCCAAGGGAACAGCGAGACCGGTGGCGGCGGCGGGCCTCCATGTTCTATTTGTTGTTCAGAAGAGGACAGTGAGCTTGTCTCCGGCAAAATCGATCAGAATGCGAATGACGATTTTCTCACATTCCCGGGCAAGTTCAATGGCAAGGCCATCAAGCCCCTCATCGACACTGGCGGGGGATGTAACCTCATCAAAGCGGAGTGGCTGAGGAAGCAAAACATTCAGGTCGATGAATCTTCGCAACGCTTTCAGACGCTCTTGATGGCGGATGGGTCCACGTCAACGAAATGCCCCTGCGTTGAGGTGAGATGGAGCTTTGATGGGAGGAAGAAAATCTGGACGGATGTGGAATTCGTTGTTGTCGAAGGATACAAATATGATGCCCTGATAGGGCTGCCTTTCTTGAAACACACTGAGACTCTTCACAATAGCGCGGGTCGCTTGGTTTTCCCCGAATTCAAGGGCGTCCACGCGAAGAAGGATTCCATCCCACTGTACAATTTTGGCGTCAAGGCCAGTACATAGGCAACAATAATTTACCGTGTGATTTCTCCGCTTTGACAATTCTATACCTCGCTGTCAAGAATAGGTGTAAGATCCAGCAGGAAAAGTGTCACAATGACGGGCCTGGGCTGCAAGGCCTTCGATTCAATGTATGTAAAGTCCCTTGACGAAAATGCCTCCAACGGACCCCTCAAATCATGGCCTCCCATTCATCTACCCACCCGAAGTATCTGCATCAAATCACAACATCAACTCCAAAAAGCTCCATAGATCCACAGGCCGAAGAACCCACAGGCCAAAGATCCCTAAGGCAAGGAAAACCTGGAATATCTGTACCCATTTTGAGACTTTTCTTTGCGGGAACACTTTATTCTTGTCATCCGTTGCTGCAATGGTCCAAGGGTGCGTGCTTCCGAGTGTGGTCTCCAGTCCAAAGATCGCTGTGGAGTAAAGACGCTTCGCTTCCTCATGTTGGCCACGACCCCTTGCAGCCAACAAACCAGCTAAGCTCACCTGCGCTCTGTATGTCCACGGATGGCCGTCGCTAAGCCTGAGATGGTATCCATCTATCGCCTTCTTGTAAGAGTCGATTGCCCGGTCAGAATCCCCGAGACCCTTGTACGCGTTGCCGATATCCTCCAAGCACATAAATATGTGGGGGTGGGTTTCCCCGAGGACGGGTTTCCACCCGTCCATCGCCCTCTGGATAGCCTTCAGCCCTGTTGTATTTTCTCCTTTGTTGACACAGGCACTGCC
The DNA here is from genome assembly GCF_000835475.1 of Cladophialophora bantiana CBS 173.52. NCBI lineage: Eukaryota > Fungi > Ascomycota > Eurotiomycetes > Chaetothyriales > Herpotrichiellaceae > Cladophialophora > Cladophialophora bantiana. The sequence goes on from NW_015971581.1 coordinate 833,642, forward strand.
ATACCGGTAAACGGCCATTAATGTTTGCGGATGCTTCTCACCAAGGACGCCCCCCAGAGTTTTCTGGATGTGCTCACACAATTCCAAAACTTGATCATAGTCGCCGAGTTGCTGGAGGACATCGGCGCGACCCTGAACGGCCACCAGTGTTTGATGATGATCCGCTCCAATTGCCGCCGTGAGCCCTGATACTGCCTGCTCAAAATGCTCCAAAGCTTCCTGATATTGTCCTTGACAATTGAGAACACTGCCAAGTCTGCATCTCGTTTTGAGAGTTTCGGCATGATTCTCGCCGTACTTCTTCCCATAAGCTTCACATAACTGCAGGCTCATTCCAAGTGCTTCGCGGTACATTCCTCGAAGCTCAGCTATATGGGCGGTGCAGACCTTCGCAGCGAGCATATGTTCATCGTTTTCGCCTAGCTTTTGGAGCCCTTTCCGCGCGATCTCACACCATTTCACTGCGTCCTGATACTGCCCTTTGTCGCGCAGCACTCTCGCTATATTGGTAGCGGTTGGAAACTCCCCGCGTAGTCCCATATCCAGTCTCTTGAAGGAGGAGTGTGCCTTCTTGTAGGTTGTTTCAGCCTCATCGTATTTGGCCTGGCGCAGTAAAATGTCTGCTATGCCTGAGTATTCGCTGGCAATCCAAGGATGATCTTGGCCTTCTCCAAAAATATCCTCGAGACCTTTCAGCACTTCCCGGTATGATGCCAAAGCATTATCATATTGCCCCAGTCTTTCCTGTATGCTAGCAATGCTGTCCATGGTGTCAAGTGTTGAATAATGACCTACACCTAGAGACTTCTTCTGTTCTTTCAAAACTAAGGCATGGTGTTCCAGAGCCTCCTTATATTTGCCTTGCTTTTCGAGAACCGTGGCAATGGCGTGAAGTGTGTCAAGTGTGTTCGGGTGATCTTCCCCTAGACTCTTCTTTCTGTCCTTGTACACCTGCTCTAGTCGTACCAGAGCTTCTGGATACTCTCCTGAGTCTCTAAGGACACAGGCGAGTTGATGCTGCGTCTCGAGAGCCGAGGAAGGCTCTTGCTGCCTCAAAACCTCCTTATATTGCGCAATAGCCTCGGTGTACCTGCCCTGTTCTTTGTACACAAAAGCGATATTGTGTGCCACGGTAAGTGCCTCCAAGCTTTCCTTACCATGTTGGGACTCAATGCCATCCTGGGCTCGCCGGCACCAGCTCAGCGCCTCATCGTATTTACCTTGCAATCTCAGATTCACCCCGAAAGAATCCATCATCTCCAAAACTAGGGGATGACCAGGGTCACCTATACTCATGAGACTCCGTTCGTAGAGGAGACTAGACTTCTGCACGTAACCAAGATCTGTGTACACTCGGGCGAGATCATATGCGGCCTTCTGATTCCAATAATCCAAGCGACTATTACCAGAAGGTGGTTGCGAATTGAAAAGTTCCAAGCATCTGTTGATGTGCGGCAAGATCCGACGCTCGTAGGCACACTTGTCAGCGCTCCTGCTGTCACCAAAAGCGAACGTAGACCTGATGATATCTATCACTAGTCTAGAATTTTCGAGTTTTGCATTCTCTGTGTGATCGCGAGCCCATTCATGCAGAAGCTGGTGGACGTACAAACTGTCATCCTGCTTCTGACCCACAAGAGAGAGGGAAGTAAGTTCTCCAAGAGCCTTGTATATGGCTCGGTCAGCTGTCGAAAATTTGGTATGTTAGTCACCCGAGCGCCTGCTGTTTGGTGGAATAGAAGCATACATGTCATCCAGGCTATAATGCCCTTTCCTCCCAACAGAAATTCCTTTGGGATATCTTCATTGCCCATTAATGAAATTAGCCAAAATAAATGTTTTGCACTTGCAGTGAGCTTCTGGAGTGACATTTGCCAGACAGTTTGTAGTGGCTTCAGTGATTCGTCGAGATTCTCCAGGTCTTGTGCATATATATGAAGTGGCATTGGAGCCTTGCATAAGAATGCTCCAATAAGAGTGACGGCGAATGGATGTCGGCCAACTGCCTCAACTAAATTCACTGCATCCTCATTTTCTATGTATGTTAGATATGCATGGATGACAGCGCAAATTCAGTGAGACGTACCATCTGGCCCAATGTCCTTCCCCAGTATTCGGACTAACAGATCCACCGCGTCGTGCTGTTTGATGCCTGTCGGAACCTCGATTCTACTGCAGCCGGGGTAGGAGTTTGGACTGCAGCTTGTAATAAGCACATGACCAAAATCTTGAGTTGGCAAAAGCTTCTCGAGATCGCAGCTTGCCGGGTCATCATAATTGTCCAACACAAGCAACCATCTGTCATTACACTCTTGACCCAACCAATTCCTGAGACACTGAGCACAAGATGATTCATCCACAGCCTTCAGTAGGCTGTCTTTGCACGTAATATTAAGCACCTCGAGGCCGAGCGAATGAGCAATGCGCCGATAAGTCTTGGTCGAAGGTTTTCTAGAGCGATAGCGAATGATTGACTCCACTGCTTTGCGAGTGCTAACGTCCATCTCAGACTCATTTTTGGTGTTGATCCAAAAGATTGCGGAATATTCCTCGGTGTATCTGTACGCATACTCTAGTGCAATTTGTGATTTTCCTGTTCCTGAAGAACCTGAGAGCGCTATTTGTTGACGATCCAGACGGTGTCCTGTAGCATTTTTGGCCCAAAACAGCCTCGAAACTTGTTGGAGTGGTTCCTCTCTTCCTTTGAAATACCGGTTCCTGTGATACGGGAGTTCAACCGGAATTCGATATTTATCACCTGGTCCAAGGGGATTGTCAGAACTTATTACCATTCAAGAACGAATATATTTTACCTGCTGGTGTGACAGACAGAATTTCCCTGTCCAAGTAGCGGCGGGTATGCTGAGAGTACAGGGTGTCGGGGTTGTACTGGTCGCCATTGCCAATGGTGTTATTCTGAAGTCCGGAGCTAGCATTGACGTTTCGGGTGCTACTGCTCCTTTGAGTAGCATGGATTGCAGGAACGAGGAGCAAGATCTCTTTGGCGCACGCAGCCGCCGTGGCAGCGGCGTATTTCTGCCAGTTCTTGTTCTTGTGGGAATCTGCATAGTCGCTGATTCCTCGGATCACGAGACCCTGGTAGTGGCTCAATACACCGGCTGATTCCATTTCAAAGCAAATCATCCCGTAATCTTGGTACAGGCTGTTGCGTTTTTCACTTGAGATCACCAGGGTATTAGCCGAGCCGATTGTGCCAAAATGGATAAGGGGTGAATCCTCTTTTCGTGACGCTTTGCTGCCTCGATCTTTCCGTTGCCTTGACCGTTCTTTATCGCACAGTAATTGACAGGAGACAGCCCGATATGTATGGGAGTAATCATCATCAAAAAGAAGATCATACTCCTCCCCAGGGTCATGGAAATCCAATATTTCATGGTCCCCAATATTGGCTCGTAAGTCGCGGAGAAATTCAGGGATTCGGGTGCCTTCCTTTAGCATATGACGGCTTCGGAGATTGTTGACTGCAGTCAGAAGAGTGGAAGACGGATGGAGCAAATGTCCACTAACACTCAGTTTGCCCTTCTCCACCCAGGCGCCGAATTCATAATGCTTCACTCCTCCATCATTATTCAGTGGCACGCCAACGACCACGTCGCCCAAGACGATTTGCTCCTGCAAATCTAAACCATAGTGGGGGATCCCACCTGCTATGCCAACAACGAGAATATGTTTAATACTCTGAAATGAGCGGCACATGTGCTCCACGACCGAACTGGCGGCAGCGGTTCCAATCATCGAGGACACAGCCATCACAACAAAATGGGGTCCTATTTTCCCCACATGATAGATGCCTTTATCATCCGGTATCGACACTTCTTTATGGTCTTCCAGAATCGCGATCGCAGGGGTGAGCTCCAAAGACATAGGAGCGATCCACCCGACAGTGTACTGGGTCGGGTCAATCCGGGATGTCATGTTTGTGAGGCACAATCGCCGCTTCGGCCAGTTATCGCCTCAAATCCAGAGGTTAAAAGAAACTCGATCGAGAATGGAAAGAAGAAAAGAAAACAGCGACCGACGGAGAATGAATTATCGGCGCTCGAGATTCTCTCAATGGGGAGTGACAGTTGACGTGTCACAATTTAGCCCCAGAGCCAGCATTGTATTGGGGCTTAGAGCTTCCAATCTTGGGGGGGTGGGGGTTTCCTCTGCATAATCAGGCAGCAACGCGGCTGAATCGTCCACGGCTGCGTTGTACGATGCAGGCGAAGAACAGTCCAATATCCACCAGCAACCTAGGTGCCAACAGATTGACCTGGGTCACCGACCAGCGTCGACATGGAAACACCGCAAATGTCCTGTACAGACCAGTCAGCTTGGTCATTTGGATAGAAAGGTTCGTCCAAGGACTTTCTTCACCACGATGAAGGTGTGTACATGCCCAAACACGCCCTATCAGAAGATCGACATTGAAGGGAACAGTATTACGACAACGAGAATGGACAAAGGCCACACACATGTCCCTCGAGTTTCCGATATTGCTGGCAATACCGAATTTCCCATCAGATCCAACACACGCAACACTGTAGGTGGATTGATAGGCGTACCTTCGGACTGCTGTATTCAATATGTCGATCCTAATGTGGCAGCTAGTGAGCATCTGGTCCTTTTCTGAATTGGTGCTCATGTTAGCTTTGAAGACTTTCCCTTAGGATTGAAGGTCAAGAGTGTATTTCCACATGGTGCCGCTCCCTGGCCGAGGATAGCAGCCATTCAGACTGTGCAGACCGTGGTGGCGGCCTGGATTTCTTTCTCAAAGTAAATCGCCCTGGCCGATTGACTACTAGCCGCTAATTTTGTGAGTTAAGCTTACCAAAATCGCAGTCGGCAAGATTGGTCTGCAAGGTGAATATGTATCAACATCTGTAATATCCCGAGCCATTCCAGACCTAGTCCAGAGTGCCGATCGCTGTTGGAACGTACGCTACCAACAGCAATACCCCCTTGCCAGCTTTTTCAGCATGACCGGCAGTGTGCCGGATTCGAATTCATTCCACGTGAAGGTTGTCGAAATGCATTCCAATGGATTTTCGCCCAACGGAAAACATGGATTTTCAGTGCCCACCAATATAGCTGCATGCCCCCAGCGGAATAGATGGATAAGCTCCTGGGAAAAGTCTTCGTGTTGATGAGCAGTATGTTCGAGACAATGACGAAATGCAGCAAATGCATCAGGCAATCCTGAACAAGGTGATTCCTAGGCTCTTACGGCCTGTTGAAAAGCCCCGGGCTGCTGGAGGGGGGGGTTCAATTTCGGATAGTGCATGGAGGCATGTGAAATGGTGATACCTCTATCAGGGCGACAACTAACAAGCCAGTCATCTTGGGACGTTAGTGGCATGTACGCCCACAATAAGTGTAACGTACCCGGTCACCGTCAGGCCTTGACTTGCTGATAAGCGCATATGAACTAGGAGATTGGGACTTGCCTCGTCATCGAATCGCTTTTATGTCGAAGAATATCGAAGACACTTCCAAGCTTCATCCCCAAAAGAGAATTTGGAAGACCACTTGGTCCATCATCGGCTTCGTTTTAACTTGACTTCATCTACCTGCGACTTGAACGACATGTGCTTCAGAGAGCTGTAAGATGTCGCGGATCTGTTCAGTGAGCCCATTTATTGATGGACAATACAGCGCAATCAAAGACAGGCTGTACCTGACAACAAAATATATGGACGGCTATCAAGGGCCCGAGCAGAGAAAATGAGAGTCCTAAAGGATCCGCATTGGATGAGTCGATGAGATTGAAGCAAAATTTACGGTCCACCATCGACCGAAGCAAGGACGATGATGCCAGGTATTTGTCCAAGTTCACAGACTTATAGTAAGCTTCGAGTCATTTACACCTATAATCCTCAGCTGATCTTTCAATTCAGGCTTAGACGCAGGCTCTTGGCCTGACATATATCGACAGAGCCGTGCTTGTTCGACTCAAGCTTGTCCCTCAAGAGCTGATTCGGAACCACTACGGCTTCATTTGGAGAATATCTTCACCCGTCTATTTTGAAATGGCAAAACGGTCCGAATCCCGGCCTGCGGGAGAGTTTCTGAAAGTTTCTCTATTAATCGTTGTCCAAGAGATCCAAACCAGGGTTCTCTTGCTGATCTAATGTGTACGTGATGATTCTGGCTTTGATTCTGGCGACATCGTCCGAGAACAATGAACTGTACAAAGTGACATTTTCAGCCCCGCGCCTTTTTCCAGTGGGTAACTCTCAAGGTTTCCTTCTCGTGTATCTTGGACAAGGAGTGGGTCGTCTGGTGCTTTTGTATGTGGTTTCGTTCAGTCTCCAGCCAAAAAAGAAATGGCTTGCGAATAGTGTCTTTGCCGACAATACTCGATGGCTGCTTATATTTGAACAACTATTGATGGGCTAAGTCGGAATCACATCCAAAAATATTACCCCTTCATGACTGGGAAATGCGGCCGAGTATTACGAGAACCTAGGCATAGACTGCGCCTGGCTCGTCGCTTATTGTGGCCAACACTCTCCTCCTTTCAAGATTTCCCTTTGCTGAACAGCGAAGACTCTCTGGCACTAGAAATCTGCATTTTGACCATCATTAGAGCCTGACCCGCTTCGCGGGCCAGATTCGTGACTTCTAATGTACTCTTAGTCTCGAATCGCCTCGACATGACGCATTCACAGTTGTCAGTAACCTTCTTCCTCTCCGCCCTGTCCCTCTTTGCCATCTTCCTGTTCGCCTTCTTCGTCATGAAACTCCGCCGGGGGCGGAAATTCCGATAGAGGGGGGTCCACAGGATACGCGTGATATGCGGGTGCAGGATTGGATTTGAGTAACAAATATCGATTATCATGCCACCAGCGCATAGAGCAATATGTAAAGAACAAGTGGTATCATGACCGGTTGATCAATACAGTGCCGTCATGGATGAAGCGTCCAGGAACCGTTCAAGGATGGCGCTCTAGACTAACACCAAACGTTTATATAAACAGGAATGGAATCACGGAAGGACAGGATAGACAGACATCTCAGAGGATAGGAAAATGCGATCAACCATCTGCACAGATCTCAGTATCACAGGAGTCCTCTAGGCTGTGTACAAATTTGAGGAGGGAGTAAATGATAAGCATTGCTGGGCTGAGACTCTTTGCATAGATGAAGCTCTTGGTCAGCGATTCTTAGTGCACGCCACTAAATATGAATGCCGATTTCGTCGTGGAGAATTTCGTGCTAGATAACCTAAAGTTGAGCATCCAATAAATCTTGAAATCACGATGAAACTTGTCTCGTTCATGATCTGTAAGTCGAAATTGAACAGAGTTAGATGTGCTCTGGGATATCACGGCCATTTTAGGAGCTACTGACCTCGTCATGGTCTGTTCTCTTGTCACTACCGGCCTGAAGCGATGGACATTCGTCTGAAAGAACACAAATAAATGCTGGGGTGCTTCCAGAATGAATTTGAGGTTCTGGAAAGGAGTGCGGCTGCTGGTGGAGGCTTCCAAGCACACTGATTTTCCTCGAATGGAGTATGTCGCACAGTACCACAGTCATTGCGACTGCAGCAGTATTTTGAGCCTGTTACTGAGCGAGACATTGAGTGGAAGGTTGAGCGCGAGGTTGACTGTCAGGTTCGATGGAAGGCTAAGTTGGAAGGTCCTTCGCGAGTAGTGTGGCTCATCTTGAATCAACAGTCCTGCTTTAGAGTAAAACTCTCGAGACTGGTACGTCTAAGTGTAGTGCTTCTGTGTATCTAGTTAGGCACAGCAAGAGAGCGAAATGGATCCAGACGATGCGGTGCTAGAAATTTAAGTTTAAATAGTCTTAAGCGCAGGAAGACACTATAAGCTCACGGAGTTTCAAAGAGCGAGGACTATTGACAGACAATAGAGAATAGAAAACTGCTCAAGCTGAACCGGCTCCATCGTCATACTATGAAGGAGTAAACGAATACTAGGTAGATAATCTTAACCTACCTGGAGTATACATTTGTCAATACAAGATGTAGAACGTTCCAAAGTTGTCGCGTAAAGAACGGTCAGTGCAGCTCTGCCCCAGTGAAAATGCATCTGCCCAGACCCACCCACTACCCTATATGGAAATATCCACACCTGCTAATTACCATAAACGGAAACAAGTCAGCCTTGAATGCCTCACTCCTAGGCGCTGTCAAAAACAGCAAAGCATCGAACCTGGAAGCGATTCTCGGGCAAATCTCTTTAACTAATTGAAAAGTACATATATTGCAACAAGGCGACGTGGCTGTGCTGGGCTGGTGGTGGACTGGCAGGGCAGAGGTCTGTCAGCCCACATGTAAAACCTAATTAGATCGCTGGGAGCAGGACAGTCTACAGTGCTGGCAGAGTGCTATTCTTGACAGTTTTGAAGGAGCATCGTGAATTCAATGGTTTTGGTGCCGTCAATCTATTCTTGAGTGTTTGATCAGTCCTGTCCTGTTCCTCGATGCTACCGCTGTGCTAGGTGCGCGTAGCCCTAGCTGCTGCCCCCTTTGGGTGGTGTTGGTGGTGGTGTTGTCTCGTCAGTATCGACCAGAAACGCGTTCCCGCTTCCCGATCTGCTGGACAGACCTCTGTGCGTTGTTGCACGTGCACGCCGAACCCTGAAGTCCTCTGTTACAATATGAAAGTACAAGTGGCGGTCTGTGAATAGTAACTAGGAAGGCGAAGTGACGCCCATCTAGCCCCTAGTAGGGAAACGACATCTTCAGCCGCTTCCGCCATTCATTCTCGCGACGCCAGGGAAACAGATTCGCAACCTCTCCGTAGGTGCCCTGCGTAAGAATGGTGATGCTGAGGTTTAGAAGGAAGCATAGCCTTCGCCAACTAGCTTTGCTCTAAAAATCCAGAAAGAAAATACAATTCTTTTTTTTTCTTGCCCTTTTTGAAACGGAGAACCTAAAGCAGCTTCGTCACGACGACAGCTGGTCAAATTGCAGTGGTGCAAGGTAATTTTCCTCATTGATCGGCTCAGATGGCCCAGTGATCGTCGCTAGTTCAGTAGGACTTGCGTGATCCAATGTTCAACATGCATTTTCCGCCTTATTACTTGTCATGCTAAAGCAACTCTCTCCGCATTATCTTTCCCGTCTTGTAACATATTTTGATCCAACTTCAAATCTCTCATAAGGCTCGCAGCAAAAGCAGCCGCCGGGATGACCGTGAGAAAGGTCCAAACAGTCTTGATGCTACCAGCCATGACACCCTGATACGCCGCTCGCGCCGCAACTTGAAGTGTCTTGATCGTATCAGCCGTCCCTTCAGCGTCTTTGGCAGGGATGAAGAACCGCGAGTGAATACGACCGGCATCCATATACCTCTGGGTTAACGTCTTCCATCGGTTTTGAAAAACGGTCCCGCCGGCATACCCGACACTCACTCCACAGACCTGACCTAGAGAGGCGAAGAAAGCAGCCATACCGTTGACAATGCTGATACCGCTGAGCGAGCGCTGTTGGGCTTGTACCGCGTATATCCGTCCGGGGAAGAGAATACCACCGCCTACAGCGATGATGACTTGGGTAGCATTATTCTACCAGCGGAGTGGACTCTTTGGTCGAAGAGGTGAGCAGACCGAGGCTGACAGTAATCAAGACCCATGAGAGAAGTGTGAGATACTTAAATCGATGGATGGTCAGCATGAAGATACCAGCGATGGCTGCAGACGACGGGACCGACCCGATGCCTGGAAGAGTCTGGACAGAGGCCAGAAGCAGAGGGTGAGAGCGAACTATGAGAAACTTCGGAGACGTCAGGTTTCGTTACGACACATAAACGGAGGGGAAAGAAAGGGTTCGCTTATGGAGAGCATTTGGAGCATACATAGAGGATCATGAAGTATGGAGTCGTCCATAGCACCACACCGTCGACCAGGGCGGAAAAGAAGCCAGAGATAACGCTTCGATTATTGAACATCTCGAATTCGAGCATTGGTGGTTTCACCCGTGATCGCTCATACCAGAAAAACATCATTATGCCAAGACCGCTGAAGATATGGCTGCACAGAATCGAGGCTAAGGACCATGGATGAGTAACACCCCCAGATGTGATGGCAAAAAGTGAACTGACGAGGGAGGCCGCTAGAATGAAGGACCCGACCCAATCTACCTTATTGATATGTGAATAGAAGGTGGATTTTGGCTTTTCTACCGTGAGAAGACTGCCAGTGCGACTCCAGCGATAGTACATGTGGGCACATGAAGCTGGAAGCTCCTAAGACATTATGATTTAGTACAGGCCAAGTACAGGCCCGCTAACATATTTCGATGCAAACATATAATTGCCAGCTCGTTCTTTCCGCAATAGCGGCACCCATCACTATTCCAGCGACAAGGCCCAAGGAACCCACCATAGACACAATACCAATGTATGTTCCACGGCTTCTTAAACGCCGAGAGATCCGATATAATCACGTTGACCAGGGAATCAACGCCTCTAGCACTAGCGCCGTGAATCTGAGGAACTCGAGGTTAGTACAAGGTTCACTCTTTAGACGGTGGCACACTATAGGCGAATATATACTTATCAGGGACCTACGCAACGCAGTAGGTACAAAGAAATTAGAGTAGCTAAATGCCTTATTCTATTCACGTAGTCCTATTGACAACGACTCAACGCTTAAGAAAAAGGAAGAGTTCTCTCTCAGCCGATTCGGGTGAGAGGAGACTCTTATAGCTTCCCCTCTTTCTGTCACGTGAAAAGGGTAAGGCAGCGTTAACCGATAGCCTTGTGCCTCAATCGTCCTTTGCCTTATCCTTTTCTTTCTATACCGTCCACCCGATTCGGGTGGAGGGCGTAGAGTACTTGGGGACAACGGTGGGCTCGTGACAATACTACTGGGCACACGTCCTACTATCAGCTATTTAATATTGTGGGCACTAGCGCATATGACGCTGGTGATGAGAAAAATGCCTTGTGCCACTAAGAGGCAGTTCTTGAGCCCGAAAGTGAAAGAATATGCACTGTACCAGGCTTGAGCGATTGTCTCGGAAAAGGGAAACGCTTTGCTACACCAATAGGCGTCCAAGCTCGACGCATTCAGCGCTTTGGAGATTGTTGGGAGAACAGACGCAATAATGAGCGTGTCAAGCAGGGAAATGAAAGCGAAGATGCAGATAGGAGTGAAGGCAAGGTGCACGCTGACCTCCACCGTGCGGCCCCCAGGAATAGGGACTGCTTTCGACGACTTGTCGCTAGTTCCCGATTCTGATCTGGCCTGGTTCTCAATCGAGAAACGAGGAAACCGCGCAGAGCCCAGGACTGGGAATTGCTAACGATCCCAAGAGAAAAGACGCAAAACTGAACGAAAGCAAATGCATCCCAAATAAGCCATTGATGTATAAAATAAGCCGTTGAGGCGTCTTACCAGGCCATTACCGTATCGAACATGTTTACTCCGTTCGCCGCACGCTACGCGACGCGAAGAGCCCGAGGCAGGAGAAGAAGAGGTCGGTAACATAATAAACCTATCGTCATGATCGAGGATAGTCAGTTTAGTCTCCGGCATGATACCTAATCAAAGGAAACATCGCTCTGATGCAAGACCCAGAGATCCTGGTTAAGACTTTGAGGGGCTGCATTGGCGTGATCATATTTCCCAGATTGGAACGTTCCTGTTGGAGATTTTGGCCTCCGGCATCTTGGATATTAATCGCGTGAAGTGTTGTCTCCGTGGAAATGAACCAAGTTTGGGGTTATTGAGGGAGAAAATCTACCAGAGTTTTGCGGATGCAGTTTGTGTTGGTGTGTCAGACGGACTGGATTGAGCCTAGTCGGATGCTGTGTAACACGTCGATCTGGAATGGCCCGTTGATGTCCTCAAGCTACCAAAGCAAGTACCAGCACTGATTGTTACACTCCGCATTTCAGGCCGCCTGAGCAGAGGGTTTCGATTCTAAAACAGTTCTAGCTGATGTCGGTCTTGGTGAATCTCAAATATAGGTAAACCATGGCCATCTCGGCAGACTTAGGCCCCGGAGTCCCAATCCAAGATTTCACTGAAAGGTTCACTTTGGAATGGGATTGTTGGCTGAGTTCGTTATCAGCTTCCTGACTCCGTACGCGTGCCGTTTGATCTTGCAGATGCTGAGTCGCACGAGGGGCGGGCGTCTGAAGCTCGCGCTTAAAGACCGCTCTCCCGGCGAATGGAAAGAGCTTGGCGTGAGCCGCAAAGGCGAAGACCAACATGTCCCAGAGGTATCGGTTGTCGTATTTGACCAGAAGGTCTGGTTCGCGTTACTGTTGAACCTGGATGTGGGTTTCGCAGAGGCATGCATGTGACGAGAGTTGGAGTGCGACAACCTTGATCTTTTCTCCGAACGTCCTCGTAAATTCTACGAAACTCTGCGGCTTCTATTACTCACAGAGGAGAGTCTTGTTCACTATCTAGATTTATATCCAAAATTGGGCGACTCTAGGCCATGGGATCCCTTGGTTGCAGCTTTTCCCCCATCCCTCGCCTGATGGTTAAGCCTACGAGCGACGTCAAGCATACGCTTCGAAATGCTTCTCCTTATTACGATACGTCGAACAAGCTCTTCGCGGCATTTCTGTCTTCAGACATGAGTTACTTGTGTGCACTCTGGTCTGGGGATCAACATAAGTCGCTAGGGTCTGCAGAGTGCTGGAAGGCGCACAATATCATTGAAAAAGCGCAGATCTCGGCCAGAGACCATGTTTTGGACATTGGAGGCGGATGGGATTTTTTGGCCATCGAAAGAGTCAGACTTACAGCCTGCCAAGTCACTGCAATCACCCTATCTAAGGAACAGAAAGCGCTCGCAGAGGAGAATATTCGGCGCGCAGGCCTGACGGACTAGATCGACTTCCTCTTATGCGACTACCGCCACACACCGCGACCAGAGGGAGGATTCGACCGTGTAATATCCGCGGAGATGCTAGAGCATGTGGGTAAGGAAGTATATGGACACGTTCTTTTGCCCCCATCACGCGGCTCCTAAAACCGAAAGGGGGGATAGTGGTATTCAAGGAATCACAATCATTAACGAGGTACGAACAACCATGCGTCCTTTTCATATCCGAGTTCTATGTCTGTCTTAGGTGGAGTGCCAGCCGTTCAGCTGCATGACTCTCGAGCGAACTTGGACGATTTCATTGACACCTACATTTTTCCCAGTGGCTATTTGCCCTCTATCCACCGCTTGACCTCCTCGCTTCATGCCGGCTCTCGAGGAGCTCTCGAGATCGAGTCTGTCTCGAGCATTGGGCCACACTATGTCAAGACGTTGATGACGTGGAGAGAGAGTTTCTGCCGACACTTGCCGAGGATCCGTGAAAGCTTTACAGAGGGCCGTCCTGGAGTGCTACAAGATGAGATTGAGACTTTCCGTCGAACGTGGATTGTGAGGCGATCCAGAGCGTTTATTCATCTCAAGTTCTTTGCTACCCTCGGCCTCGTTTTTCGAACAAATTACATTCCATTGATTGTCTTTTGCTGACTTCTGTCTTCCTAACTAGTACTACTTTAATTGCGTGGTATCTAATGCGTTGGAGGGCCTTAAGGTAATCACATGATGAGCGCTGCGCAGTCTGTCAGACCACTTCCCGGACTTCAGGTCAGCTGAACACAGTTACGCATCCGCGTCTACCTCTGCTATATTAATGCCGTTAATACACCTCAATCTCCGGCTTGAAGCAGCTTCTTTCCTTTTTGGCCCCGTTTGTTTTGTTGTTTCAGAAAAGTGGCCTACGAATTTACACAAGAGGAAGGAGAAATTAGCATTTTAGCTTGCCCTACTCTCATTTTTTCCAGCTCCTGATCGCTCTTTGTACTCCATTCATCATGGAGGCCTTCCTTCAAAGGGTTTCTTACTATAGAAAGATGTTCCTGACACAGTTCTTCCTCATGGTGAGCGTCAGTTACGGTTTGATCTTGGCAGTCGTCCTTCGACCGTGGGGGAAAAGTCTTCTCAGCATCAGCATTGCTGGGCGTTTGTTCTATCGCCTGGTGCGTTGGACGACCGGGATCCGAGTGCAGGTGGTGGAGGGAGCAGAGAGGCTGCAACTGAGGGAAGCAGTTTTCGTGGCCAATCACCAGAGGTTCGTTTTTGTCGTCTCCCCGCTATTTTCATATTCATCTCTTAATGGCGACAAATCTGACCACTTTTTGTGTTTCTTGACGTGCTAGCGAGCTCGATATCTTCATCTTTTCCGGGATCATCCCTAAGTACTGCACTTTGGCAGCCAAGAGTGATCTGAAGGCGGTGCCGATTATCGGATGGTTTTGTGAGGCACCACTACCCCTTTCACTTAATCACAGAAGTTCAAGGCTAGAAGCACTATTTCAAAGAGACTGATTATTCTGAATGATCTCGCGTCCGTGTAGTATGTGCGACAGAGACTCTGTTCGTCGATTTCAAGAACAGCAAGTCGACGATCGATGCATTCAAGAAAGCGGCCATCGAGCTCAGACGACGTAGAGTAAGTTCGAGTCCGTGTCCGCGAAATTCCTTAAATCTATTATACCAATGACTTTATCGGTAGCTATCTACCTTTTTGGGGACTTTGGGTGCTAAGATCAGTGTGGGCAGCATGGAGTGTTCATCTTCCCGGAAGGCGAGCGCTCCTTCTTCCTCAAGCCGAACCTTTTACCTTTTAAAAAGGGCGCATTCCACCTTGCCGTACAAGCCCAAGTGCCTATTGTTCCGATTGTGGCCAGCAACTACGCGGATATTGCAGAAAAGCGAAGCAAGACTCTCCGTCCTGGGAAGATTCTGGTGAAAGGTCGGGGTTTAGCTCTTATCCATAGGAAAGAGCTTCAGAGACTCTTTGCTAATTTGACACAGTCATGGAACCGATTGATACCAGGAATTTTACGGCTGCAGATGTCGAAGGGCTTAGAACACGGACGAGAGAGAAGATGCTCCAGGAAGTGTTGTCCCTCACTGCACAGGGTAACCCAATCCCCCATCCCCAAGCTGGCTGAAGGAGCATTCCGTGTGCTGACTGGAGCCTAGAACGGTCAATGGCTAGTAACGGAGAGGTATGCATACCAGTGAACAAAGCGCTGTGATTTTTTTTGTCCTGAACTTTACACAGACGCTGTTGAGGAAGTCACAACGATGTTTTTGAAACATTTCCCGAGGCATTCTGCAGATATCCTGCTGGAGGGTGAATGGAGTGCGGCCTGCAGTTGACGAAAGATTCTGCATGAATACCGCCGCCATCACCACCACCAACTTAGTAGTTGATGGCAGAGTGATAGCAGAGGGGTCAAATGTAGCTTCCGAGCAACCGACTTTACCGGCCTCCTCAGCTAGCAATTAGTTTCAGATACTTCTCACTGAGCCTGGCATGCATCTGCGCTCAGAGTAGATGTGCTTGAGTAGCTTAAGTACATGTACTCAATCATACGAAGCCAGAGGAGCAGATGAAGGAGGATTGATCGACGAACTCCTGAGAGACTTCGATTAATATACACAAGCTACAGGTGCTCTGGGAGGAATCGACAACGCTGCGAGGACTGTCAGATAGGTGCATAATTGGGCAAAGTGTGCGAGGAGCATCCAAAACTTACAGCAATCGTGCTATCGCACTGGCCATTTTACAAAGTGACCGAGGGCTATGAAGCTCTAGCGAATTGTGCTCTCCATTCCCAAGTCTCGCAATGAATGCTATCACCTGCTGCCAAGCAAAGAACAAGAGTCATTACTTGCAACGGCCGTATCATGGTTATCAGCCTCATTCGATTTGGAGGCGGAGCACGATGGTTAAGAGAACATTGTTATACACTCCAAATGCATTTATTTTGTTCTCTTTGCAGTGACTATTGGTTCTCTTGCTTCTGGCATTCACTCATCCACTCGTTGCGTGTCGAATGTCGCCAAACGTTTCACTCAAGAACTCGCCCGTCTTGCTTCGGGTGTTAATGTTGCCGATTGCTCCATCGATCCTATATGCAAGCTAGAGATGAGAAAAGCACGCTCGTCCTATTGACTGTACTTTGCTCCGTCCAACAGATTCTTGCTTTTGTACTCAATTAGCATACGTTGTCCAGTCGGTCAGGCCTAGATCTTCAGTAGAAAATCGCCCTCAGCTCGCACTTTCCAGGACTCATGACAAGACATCGTCACTAGAGACCTCTTGCTATATCACCCTTTTGAGCTGGACGATTTGGTTCTCTTTAACAAGCATATTCTTTCGCCCCTGAAACAGAAAGTTGTTCTCCTGTGATCAAGCTCGCCCTATCGCTACACAAGAACACCACAGCTTGAGCCACCTCTGAGGGAAGACCCCACCGGTTCATTGGAATTGTTTTGATGAGGGCGTTGTAGTTTGCCCCACGCCTGATTGATTCTTGCGTAACTAGGGAAGGTACCGGTCAGCCCCAAAAACTATGGGAAAGGGGGATGCAGAGGAACTTACGGGCGGTCTTGATAAAACCGGGTAAGACTGAGTTGACGCGTATACCGTCTTCTGCATATGCGACTGCATCAGTTCTGGTTATTCCCAAAACGCCTGTTTTCGCTGCTGAATACTAAGGTCAAAGAAGTTAGCCAAGACCTGCAGCCTCGTAGTGGCGCAGGATAACGGTCGAGCACGTACAGCGCCAACCGTGGGATGGCTGATGAGACCAAATAAGGATGATATGTTGACGATTGCACCGCGTTGTGGGGGAGCACCGGTCCTAAGCAGCATCAGCCTCGGATTTCGTTGCTCTGACCGCCTTCGAGCTGTAACCATGGAAATACTATACACACCTCATGGGCAAGTCAGCTTCCTGCTTCATCATCTGCCTCAACTCGGCTCGTTGGCATAGCCAGACGCCCCGTAAGTTGACCTCTTGGACTCGGTCCCATTCTTCAGTTTCAAGCAAATGAGTCTTGGTTCGGACTCTGCTGGTAACGCCGGCATTATTGACGCAATAGTGGATAGCCCCAAATTTCTTGACACCTTCAGCGACCATGTTCTCAACCTGTTCTTCGGATGATGTGTCGCACTTAACCAGACAAGTCTCCACGGCGGGATTCAGCGACTTCAGCTCCTCGACTGACTCCACAAGAGCTTCATAGTTGATGTCGCTCAAGATGAGGCGGGTTACTCCCTCTTCGATAAAGACCTTGGCGCAAGCATGGCCAATACCGGCTGCTGCGCCCGTGATGAGGGCCACGCTGTGGAACTCAGTGAACAATTTTTCAACCAGTGGACAAAGTATCACATACCCTGGTAATCCACGATACTGCGCTTGAGCCATAGCAATCTGATGACGAAGCAGTTGGTTCGAAACTGAAGTGGTCCTGATGTTGATCGGCTTCCTCGGTAAAGAATGAAGAGCAGAAAGGTAAAAGGAACGCGAAGACAGGTCCTAATGCATCGCGCGAACGTCCGCCTTTTCTAACACTCTACTCTTGATCCCAGGCGGGGACGTGGGTGGTCCACCAGAGGTTAGCCGAATATGCGGGGAAGGGTCACTACAAGTAGAGGCTAAAGCACAAAGGCATCGCACGCTCGTGCGGGCAGGTGATTGCTCGGCTCCAACGGCTGAGTGTGCGCGCATGAGCACTTTGCTGGAGGGCATCTCGGGAGTGAGGAGCGTCGTCTGCAAGAAGACAAGATGGGCGGAGTCCAAACGCCGAGTCTAGCCTATTGAGGATCACCAGTCGATTTGGAGGATGACCGATTGCCTCTTTATGCGGGATTCGCTTCCGCTTTGTTCGTATTTCGAAGAGTCAAATGGGGTCTATCACCCCAGAAATCCTCGGCAACGGCTAATGCATACCTAGGTAATCACGTTCTCAACCCCCCAGATGTTAGATGTCGAAGAAACGAGCGCTAGATTCACCAGTGCTTTGATGTTCCTCCGGTGCGCGGAGACGTTGTCTTGGTTGATTTTTCAAAACGAAAGACCTTCGCCGGCTTCATATTCGACGCATTGTCACGAGATACCCGCTGCAACCCCCCAAAAGAGAACGAAACCATAAACGTTCTGGGAGCAGGAAGCTGTGCCTGAATAGGCCAGTCCCTAGTCTGCAAGGGAAAGAGCGGCTACATCAAGCACTAAAGCCAGGCCTCCCATCATGGGCTAACGAGACCATGTGGTCGTCTTGACGACGCCGAAAGTTGAGGTCCTGGTGGCACAAAGGATTTCTGTTCATGACCTGGCCATGTAGCCTGTCGGGCGTTCCTAGAGCAGTGATGATGAGTTTCGCCCTGCGATATATGGAGCCCATATCCTGCGACTTGGCCGCCCAGTCGCCGCGTGAGTCCTGCACGACGCACAGGGAGTCGATCCAGAGGTGTGAATAATGCAGTCTGCTTGTCACAGCAGTGGCTTCTCGTATCGTGTTAGGAAGCGTGTCAAGCTCAAATCACTCCGCGGAGCAGATTGACGGACTATCCTAGAGCAGCCGTGGAATCTTAATAGTAGCAGAGAGCCAGATACTGAAGGGTGTCTTCAGCGTCAACAAGATGAGCTCTGAGATGGAAGAGAGACCAGTATCCAATGTGACGTACCCACATACAGGAGCCGAGCAGGACAGCTCGTTGCTTGAACATCATTTTCAGCAGCTTCGCATGGCTTGTGTTCAGCCAGACACCTACTCAGCCACCACTCAGCAATGCGTAGTGCCTGATCGTCTCCTGTTAATGCACAAAGTTGAAATGCAGAGTATCAGCCCTGTTGGCCCCGCTTAGCCGGCTGATGTACGGAATACTCTGTCCTCTTGGGCCATGGACCTGTTGATATTGGGCGCTCGGGCGGTAGCTGATGCTAGGACGGGGGAGTTGATGAACCATGGTCGACGGATGAGCCGTCCAAGATTTATAACGGCTACATTGGCATGACGTAAAACGTACTAAACCCTAAATGGGCATTTAGTGATGGCATCTCAAAGTCAAATCGGCATGACGATTGTCCCGAGTCCTTGATAAGCGAAAGCAATCTCGGTGGAAGTTGGTGGTGGAGGTGTGGCTAGTGGGATAGTTGGTGAGGCTGGTGGGCTGCGGTAGTGGTGGGTGGCTTGCTTTGTGCCTGCCTGCACATGTCCCATGTCCGCCTTCCACATCCAGTTTCCCTTTATCCAAGGGCACAAGATCCCATCCCTTCGCAACGCCCTCCGCGCCATCCTGCGATTTCCAGGATTGCGACCGGGCTCAAGAGACTGTGCTACGCAAGGTTTCCCGCCCTTCTTCACTATGCTGCCTATTTGACTGTTCCAGTTCTACTTGCTTCTGCGCTCCCATCCTCGCTCCAACCGCCGTTGGTGCGGTGCGCAGGCTGTAAGAAATTTCCATCTCACGCCCTGCTGCCTACCTGCAACCTCTCTACCAGCCTCGATCCTCGTCGGCCAGCCTGAAATCCTCCAGATGTCCTATCCATACCCTATCCCTCCCACTCCGAGAGTTATCTCGCCCTCCCCCACCCCTTCCGAGTCCTCCGAGCGCCAGGACTCCTATTTCGCGCCGGTCACA
This sequence comes from Cladophialophora bantiana CBS 173.52, assembly GCF_000835475.1. Lineage (NCBI taxonomy): Eukaryota > Fungi > Ascomycota > Eurotiomycetes > Chaetothyriales > Herpotrichiellaceae > Cladophialophora > Cladophialophora bantiana. The sequence continues at coordinate 853,078 of NW_015971581.1, forward strand.
CGCTCGGCCGCCAAAGCCCAGCGCCAGCGGTCCCCCCAACCAGATCCCATAAATGAAGAGAAGGATGGCTCTGGCTCAGACTCGAGCTTGGAGAAACGTGCCAGAGCGCGCTCCAGGAGTCCTGTCTTGACCACCACCACGCGCATGAATGGCTCGGCAAACGCCAGCAAGAGGAGACGCATGAGCGGTCTTACGTCGATAAAGCCCGTTACTAAATCAGAGCCTCTCACAAATGGCACCATTCCATACCCACAATCCAACGGCCACCTTTCACCCTACGACCGAGTCAAGAAATCCTGGCGAGAATTCTCCCGCTCACCTTCGCCCCTCGGCTTGATCCCACTCCACCGCCATTACCGAACTTTGATCCACAAGCATGAAATTCCCCGAAAGGTCCTCCACGTCTCAATTGGGTTCTTCACGCTTCGTTTATACATGAGAGGTGTACAGACCTGGGCTATAACACCGTGGCTGCTGGGCGCACTCGCCATAATCGCCCCGACCGACGTCCTCCGCCACCACTCAGAACGATTTAATAGATTCTACATCTCAGTCCTGGGCGCTCTGATGCGTGAGACCGAGGTGGACGGATACAACGGCGTCATTTGGTATTTGGTCGGTGCATACGTCGCTTTGCGATTCTTTCCGAAAGACATTGGCGTCATGTCGATCCTTCTATTGTCCTGGTGTGATACAGCCGCCAGCACCTTTGGTCGCTTGTATGGACGCTATACCATTCGCCTCCGGAAGGGCAAGTCCCTAGCAGGCTCCCTTGCCGCCTTCGTCATTGGTGTTCTTGTGGCTCTCTTCTTCTGGGGCTATCTGGCTCCGAGAACCGGCCCTTTCGATGACGACCCGATCGAACCTTACATGTTCCAAAACCGCCTGACTCTCCCGACTCAGGTGAAGGAGCTTCTTGGCTGGGGCCCAGATCAGGGCGTCATTGTCGGTGAGGCTGCACTCGCGGTTATGAGTATTTGCACAGGGCTTATCGCCAGTATCTCCGAGTTGATAGATCTGTGGGGCTGGGATGACAATCTGACCATCCCGCTCCTCAGCAGTGCAGGTCTTTGGTTATTTTTGAGAGCATTTGGATAAATCCGATCTTTAAGCCTCGGCAGGACAGAGGCGCATGGATAGGAGAATTACTCTTCTCAGGGCGGTTCTTGTCGGCTTTTACGCGAAGAAAAATAATTGAATATCATGACGACCCCACGCAGATTCTTTCGCTCTCAATTTGGTAGACGGATCCAAACCACTACTCAAGTCGTCCATTCGTCCATTCGATTTGTTTGAGTGGTAAGATTGTGTCATCGGCGCTTTCTTCACGTCCTCGAGCCAAGAGTTCCCAGAGGTTCTGGACCATGATTTTCATCTGCCCTACGACGCGCCATCAGAGGTACATCACAGATCAGGTGGGGTGGTTGCGACAAGGTATATGTTTCTGGACTTGGGTCGAGGTACTGGTCGAGTCCGGACGGTTTGCCAAGGACTGGGCTAGTATGTAGGAAGACTGCGAGATATTGTCACAACTACCCGCACAACCTACCTTCAGAGTATGGCTGCCGTTTCACAACAACACAACCACGTCCACTAGTCCCGAGAACGATCCACAGACTCCAGCTAGTGCTTGCCAAGCGACTTCCCGCAAAAAGCACCCGGATTTGAAAGGAATATGTTTGCTCGAGCACCAGCAGTATGAGGACAACACCTCGACAAAGTCCACCTCTGACCGACCGAGATTGCATGATTCAGCAATACGTTGTGGTCGATCCGCAAATTCTTGGTGAGTCATCATCCGTGAATCTCAAACGGTGGATTCTTGCAAAACAAACCCATAATACCTTTGCCTTTGTGGAGTACGTACGCCCCAAGATATTACTCTCTATCCAGTGGATTTTTCTTGGATCCACTGAGTACTGCAGTGAAACCTGATAACTCGCTGAAACTAGATAGCGGACACTCAGTAGGTGTACCTGTCTCAAGGGGCCACCCGGTATTACTATATATCAAGTTGCAGAAGTCTTCTACTGCTGCTCCATGGTTCCTCGGTCATTGATTCATCGTTGCCTCTACATGCTTTCATCGACTGGGACACAAACTCCGATCCATTTACGGGGCCCTCACAACCCAGCCTTATTCCATACATTATGTAGATCAATTCCTTCCCGGGCAGCTTTGGCAATTCAAGGCCGCTACGGAGTACTTCATACCTCGTCTTGCTCGTCTTCGGGTCGATGCGTGCTTGGCAAAGGGCTCCACCGACGAGGCTGAACCCCTGTGCCCCAGTCAAGCCGGCAATGCGCCATAAACTGAACAGCATTGTCCAATGACTTCGCCGCTACTACTGTCTTGGTATGTTTGCGGTGATCAATCAATCACTGCCAGACATTGCGACCTCGGATAATCTCTTTCCAGTAGACTTTGGCCGGCAGTCTTGGAGAAGGCTTTCTCGGGATCGATCACCATTCCCGCCTCTTCCCCGCAACATCAACGACCCCGAAGTCTGCGGAGACTAATGCGACAGCATTGAGACTCCTCTTTGGGGTCTGGTATCTCCAACATTGAATTATGCCTTACGATTCCATCGAGGTAAATCGTCTCGATAAGGAACAGACAGGTCTCATCTTCCCTTGACAGTGCCTGCTTGAAGTAGCCTTTTCACAGTTATAGTCAAAATGGCTTCAGGCGTGTCGATTGCATTGAGAATGGTCCGGAGACATACCAAAATTCGGCATGTCTCCAAGCTCCTTGTAAACCCAACCACATCATCATTTCTACAATCGAATACATACCAATCAACTCGTGCGATCTCGACTTCCCGGACAACGCCAGCTGCAATTGCTACGCACAACATCATCAGCCCCAAAGACCCACCGAATTTCTCCCCGGAATTCACCTACGGCGCGTACCAAGAGACGGGCGCGACGCCCGTGAAACGAATCCGCTACCCGAAATTCCAGTCGCTGGAGAGCGAGCGGGCGTTCCGCAAACTCCACCATGCCGCGGCGCTGCGCTGGCTGGGGTACCAAGGGTACAACAATGAGGGTGCGGGCGGACACGTCACGGTCCGCGACCCCATCCTCACGGACCACTTCTGGATCAACCCGCACGGCAAATCCTTCTCGTATATGAAGCCCGAGGATCTCGTCTTGATGAGCCCCAAGGGCGACATCGTCGAGGGCGGGAACATGCACAGTGTGAATCCAGCCGGGTGGGTGATTCACAGCGCGGTGCATGAGGCCAGACCCGACGTCGTGGCCGCGGTTCACTGTCACAGCGTGCCAAGTAAGGCATTTTCAGCGCTTGGCTGTCACATAGAACCTATTAACCAGGATGCATGTCGGTAAGTGTCAACCTCAGCAAGCGTGACAAAATTGAAAGAGTGTCGTGGAGGAAAAGGTATGTGGAAGAGAGACCGGACGGCCCGACTTGGCTTTCCTTGCTTTTCTCGACTTTTGAGACCATTACATTCGGGCTGGGTGATTGGGCGACTAGCCAAGCACATGCTAATATCGACTCATAATATCAGATTCTACAAAGACCACGGCATCTATTCTGGCTTTGGCGGAATCGCCTTCGTATGTCATTGCGCTCCTCAGTTGAAAGTCTCATTCAGTCCCTTAGCGACCCTTCTTTTATCCCTCTTAAAAACACCATCTGTCCATCTTATTTGGTCCAGATGGAAGAGTGCTGACAGCGGACCAACAGAAGGCGGACGAAGGCCACCACATCGCCGCCGCTCTAGGTAACACAAAGGGCGTGATCCTGCAGAACCACGGCCACCTGACGGTGGCAAAGACGGTCGACGGCGCCGCGTTCCTCTTTGGCGCCATGGATCGCTGCATCCAGGCCCAGTTGCTGGCCGACGCCGCGTGCGCGGGTAGGGGCACCAAGACCATCAAGGTCGCTCACGAGGAGGCCGAGTACTCGCGCAACGTGTACAATGATGAGATGGTGTATATCATGTTTCAATCTGCGTGAGTTATTCTTCCCTCCCATCTTACTCACCCTCCTTTTTCCATTCCATGTATGAGTAGTTTTCAAGTCCCCCACCCACCAGGAAAATCTAGAAAAGAAGAAGAAAGGATCAATATCACTAGTCCGATACAATTCCCCTTTTTCTTTTCTAATTCCATTTTACAGATTCGAAGACGTCATCAGGGCGTCGAACGGGGAATTGCCAATGCACGTCCAGGGAGAGCTTCCTCGAGACTGACTGAAGCTGAAGCGAAGGAATTCGAATTTGTGGTCTGTGCACGGGGTTGGCATCGTCCAACAGGAGAAGAAATCCATATATGCAGCGAGAATAATGCACTTCCCTCCCTCTATACCTCCTTTCTTACCTATATCACTCTCTATGGATGCACGTATGTATGTCGGAGTCACTACTGGCCGAGTTGTGTGCTTGATGTCCACACGAACGCTGCTTGTTTGACTGCTTGTGCACAAGGCCATGTTATTTGATCGCCTCCATCCTTCCCTCGCCCCCTTCTCAGTCCTGTCTGTGGCCGAAACGGGCAGTACCCCCGGCCGCGCTTCACTTGGGCAATACTATCGCCCAAGGTTCTCTCTCTCATTGGGCAAATAGGTCTATGTATGTACATGGCAAGCCGCGTCCTTTAGGCACTCGGCACTTATTTTCCAGTCTCGCCCGTTGAGTTCGTCACGCCGGTCCTCTTCACCAGGGGAGCGGGAGCAAGAGCAAGAGGCGCAGGAGGAGGACTTACAGGATAGCACCCACACGCGGCATCCTGCCAGTCAGGGATGAGCTCGGATCGTCTCAAAGGACAGTGCCGACACCGTGTTTCCAGCGTGTCCAAAAAAGAAAAACAGAAACGTCGCCGTCCCCCCACGTCCCTTCTTGACGTCTTGCCATCGCTGGCCGAATTCACCGGCCCCCTGTCCAGCATTCGCCGTTACCTCTGCACCCCCCATCGAGCGCGCCGTCCATGTCCCACCCAGGCCACCACGAACTGCCACGCCCGGCTTGCCTTCTCGCTTGGTTCCAGGTTCATACGTCTGCATCAGGGAGACTCCACCCGCGTCGGGCTGCATGATCTCGACGACGCAGCCCGCCGCGCTGCTTGGCGACTGCGACTGAGGTGGGAGAACAGGTCCGGGCCCTGGTTTCCCGCGGAGACCTTGCTCGACGACGACGGTCGATTGGTCGAAGATTTGGAATGGGCTCCGATCCCAGCATTGTCATGCCGGCCGTCGTGCTGTAGGATGTATCGCTCGTAATCAGCGTTTCGTGGGTTGACGAAGCGAGTGACGCCACTGTTTGGTAGTGAAACTGTCGCTCCCCATCGGTGTTTTCATGGATCGACGAACTGAGTGACGCCGCCGTCTAGAAGTGAATCTATCGCTCCTGATCGGTGTTTCGTGGATCGACGAGTGAGTGACACCGTCTAGGTGTGAACCTCACGGCGAATGACAATATCCCAAGGGTGGACCTTTACCCTCCCGATCTGGGTCTTCACAAATCGACGAAATAGGCGACGCAAAAGCAGACTGTAGATCGTCTTCGGGACGACGGCGTCCTCCTAGGAGAAACGTCTTTCACTTGAATAGCTATCAGTCAGTATACACTATACAAAAGGAGACAACCACCTGTCTATTATCTGTCTCTTTCTTTTGTGCAACCGCAACCCCCCACAGCAGCTCAAGCCTAAGCGTTGCAGTCTCATTGACCACCCGTTTGTTATTTGAACGTCGATGAAGACCGGCCCCCCAATAGCACCAGAGTTGAGGTCGACCACATCGCCGTCGACAGACTGTAGATGTCTGGGTCCACAATGTAGAGCTCGGCGATGATACCGAAGAGGGACGATAAGAGCGAGTCAGAGAAGGACACGGTCTGAATAGATAGGAAGGACTTTGCAGATATGAGGCTTGCAAACACGATTTTGGGTTTTTTGGGTTTCTCTTTTTCTTTCATATCTGAGATGGGATTTATATACATTTGCTTCAAAGTCTTCAGCCGGATAACGACAAAACGCATGATGACGCTTTCAACGACGCCCACCCGGCGTCGTCGGCGCAAAAATTGTTAGCAATACCTAGCCAGGGGGAACCCAAATATCTCCATTCAATATTTGTGAGCGAGCAGGACGGTGCTCGATGGAGGCGGCGTCCTCTATCACTGAGCGAATATCCTCGGAAGAAGACGATTGCTGAGCTTGCTTTGAAGAGCGCACAAGATCTGCATGAACGGTGCAACCATGTTCCCGTATCACGACCCAGACTGTGCAAGCTCAACGAGGTCCAATTTTCTCCAAACCGCCCATATACTCTCTCAGGACCTGGGGGAGAACAACGCAGCCTTCATCCTCACGCCAGCCATTCTCTAAGATCGCAGCAAGAACTCTCGGGATTGCTATGGCCGTCCCGTTCACCGTGTGCGCGAACTTCTTTCTCGATCCATCAGGCTCCAAGATCCTCGTATCTAATCTGCGACTTTGGTAGTCTGTGCAAATGGAAGCGGAAGTAACTTCGCCCCATCCCTCGTCCCGTTTCTTCCTCGAGGGGAACATTGCCTCGATATCAATCTTGCGATACGCACTAGCACCCAGATCAGATGACGGCATCTCAAGGACTCGGCAGGGTAAGCCAAGTGAAGACAGGATCTCCGTTTGTATTTCCACCATTTCCGCCAGAAGTTGGCCTGAATGCTCTGTCCAGCTTGCCTCATCTATTAAGCCTCCATTGTTGCTGCTGGGAGATGGGCAGTCAGTCCATGCGAACATCTCAACCTTCGTAAACTCATGCACACGGTACAGACCCTTGGTGTCAACTCCGCGAGCACCAGCCTCGGCGCGGAAACAGCGGCTTGATCCAACAAGCTTGATAGGCAGACGTTCTGCAGGGATGGATTTGCAGGCATACATTCCGGCGAGAGGAATCTCGGCTGTTGCAGCAAGACTCTTGGTGGGTTTCCCCGCATCCTTCTCAGGCTGCGCGATTTGCCAGATCTGTTGTTCATCGTGCTGGTCTCGAGGTTGGAAACCGCAGGCAGTGGCCATGTGAGAGTAGATGAGGGACGGAGGGGAGACAACAGACCAGCCCCGTTTCATGGCGACGGATAATGAGTACTGAACTAGAGCTTGTTCCAGTAAAGCCGCTTCATTCAACAGGAAGTAAAAGCCCCAACCAGATGTCATTGAGGACGATGCGAAGTCGAGCAGACCAAGCTTCTCGCCAATTATTGAGTGATCAGCCGAAGGGCCATACTGCGGAGGACTATCTGGGTCATAGTTGATGTAGGATCGTAATCCGGGCTCACCACTGGTCGGTGTATTTGAAAATGTCAGGTTGGGCAATGACAAAGCCATGGTACGTGTCTCAAGTTCTAATCCATCATGCTCAGCTTGAAGAGCGTCGACTTCTGGCCTGATCGATTTCATCTGCGACACGATATCCGCCTTGTTTCCTTTTGTGGCATTCAATTGCTTCTGCAGCTCTTTCAATGTATGACGGGATCCGACCATGCGTTGATCGAGCTCTCTCATCTTTCTGACATTATCCGCCACTCGGTTCGGGATATCCTGATGGCTGCCATAATTTCGCACCAGGCAGTTTCGTTCGTAGAGCTCGACATTGTCTCGAATCTGGCTGAGAGGAGGATATTGTCTCGGCGCAGTTGCTGGTCGGAATTCTTGGTAGACGGGGTTCGTTGTGCAGTATGCCCTTCTGCATCGAAGCAGAAACGCCCTGGCTTCGAGGGCTTTCCTAGGCATCAAAGCTTGCAGCGTTGGCTATACAGCAAACCTTTGAAAATGCGACGGCGAAGAAAACGCGGTTGACGCGCTTCTAAAAGTTCTCCGCAGCTTCAATTGAGGACAGATGCGGCCAAGCCCACATCCTAATCAGGTATGGTCGCCGGTCTCACCACACAGCCCTGTGAATTCTAAGAGCTGGCAAGGAGCGGGCAACGAACTACCGTGCTCTGTCTGGATCGGACTCATATATCTCAGATTTTAATGTGCCTGCTGCAAGTGGTAAAGGCAAAGTCTAGCAATTGCTGATGCAGATTCAAGAGGCAAGCGTTATTACCTGCCAACAGCCTTTCGACGACGCTCCTAGAAAGACACATGAGCAATGTGTGTGCTCTCATGCCTGTATTCGAGTGTCAACGGCCGCTAGGAAATCCTATGTATTGTACACATTTCGTTCGGGGTCCAGACCTATCAATGTGGTCCCCATTACCTGCTCTCTAATTTAGCGTCGAGCCTCGCCCTTGTGCTCAACCTCCAGGCGATCAGCATAGATGCTGAGGGATTCTCCGATCAAATTGACCATCTGCCACACGCTGCTCGATTGGTACAGCTTAGCCCACAGCCTGACAACCATGCCACTCAACCGGACCTTCTGTGTCAGGATTCGGTCGCAACTCATCTTATATTCGGTCTCAGCCACGAGCTGGACCACAAACTCGAGCACCCTCTGTTCGGCGGGCGTCAGTGGAGGATTCGGATCGGACACAGTGACCGCTTCAAGCCACTTTGCGAGCAGCACTGCACACTCCAAAGAGCATAGGGCATGCTGGTTTGACCACAGAATCAGTTGCGTCTGAGCAACATAGTTGATTCCAAGCTTCACTGGAATACTGAGGGCGTGTGCGCAATGGAGTGCTGCCCGCGTCATTTTGTCGCTGCGTTGGACTTTTGGGCTTTGGTGCAATGAGTTAGCGACTGTAAACGGATCCCAGCTGCTGAGTGACCTCACGGGCCCAAGATCCATGTTGAGCCGAATATAAGCTAGCCGAAGGAGTGCGGTCGATGTGAATGTTACAGGGCCGTGTGGACTTAGCGGGTCCATTGATGATTCCTGATCACGTTCCCAGTACATGGCCCATCGTTTCAGGGCCCGTTCAAAGACATTCATTTCCTCGTCCGAGAGGCTGCTTGAACCTTCCTGCACGACCGGGAGTCGCGCATTTCGAGCCAACCAAATATGTTGAATGACCGCGTGAATGAGAGCACAGCCACCAAGAGCAGAGAAGCCTTTCGTGATCATCTGGGTCGAGCCATTCCACTCTCCTGGGTTTGCAAAGAGACAAGCGAAGGCGTCTTGAAAGTCTTGACGAGGCGACCTCGATTCAGCGCGGGCTTCTCGCCAGTCTAGCTCGTTGGCTGCTTTCCACTCTTTCTCAGAGCACGGGAGATCGAGCCGCAGTCCACTTGCGAGCATCATGGGTGGTAGGTCAAACAGAATTGTGTGAATATTAAAGAAACAAAAGACCACCAGGAGGGTTCTTTTGATGGTCTCAAATCGAACCCACTCTCGCCACTCCTCCGGCGATTGTTCGTGAGTTCGCGATAACTCGTCATCTTGAATGAGCGAGTGTAAGATACTCCGGATTGATAACGCATCGGTTACTGCCGGCTCGCGTCTGTACCAGGACGCAATGGCAATCAGAAGCAGTAAAGTCTGCACCATCTCAACCACGCAAAATCTTTCGTCCCTTTTACAATTTGAGTCTAGATTTGTAGCGGAATTGGAGCCAAGTCGCGTATCGCTCCTGGGCAAAGAAGTGTTCTGCGCCCTCTGTTCCAAAGACATGTTAGCTTTTCTTCGCTGGCGTCTGCGAAGACGCTCCAAGACGACCGATCTCGAGACACGGAACAGCTCAACGCCCATCTCTGGCTCCCTGGTGTAGCGAGCACCTAGGGCCGCGATTGCCAAGAGCAATTCCACATGGATACTGTCCATTCGCAAAGTGGCGACGTGGAAGAAGGGATAATGTGCATGAAAGTTCTTGAAATATCCACCTATCAGCCGCGACAAGGCGTGTCGGGATGGAAGAACAAAATCTCCATCTATGCAACCAGAGAATGTCGCCAGCTCATCAATTATGTGCTGTCGACATTCGGCCGAGATAAACAAGTCGCGACTGTTCAGCCTCGTGGGACCCTGCGGATGGGGTCCAGTTTGCGGAGGCTTGTCCTCGGGAGCCAAGGATGGCAGCCGAGAGCCAAAACGCGAGATGGACGCGTCAGCGGCCCTTATATGGGCAAGGGATGAGGGTGTTGCTTGTATCGTAGTAGTCGCCGTTGTCTCGTCACGCGAGTTTTCGCCATCTTTGAGATCGTTGGTGTTTTCAAAAACACCGGCCAAGGGCAGATCCAAATTCGAAAAGAACGCCGGCAGGGGTTGGTAGGTTGGAGAGAATGGATGAGTGAGATTAGGTACGCTGTCCATGAAGGCGGCAAAGTCTTGGGTATAGGCTGGCTCGAGCGCATCGAAGCCGCCATCATCAAGACCCAGGCTCATTGAATAATCCGTAACGGGTGCGGAGAAAGGTTCCTTAACTCCCTGGCTTGAATTGTTGTCATTTGGGTGGCCGAAGAAGCGCGAAGGTAGGTGTTGGAGCTGATCAATGTGCTGCTGTTCTCCCCTGGTACCGCTCACGAGAGACTGCGTGGCAGGCGAGACCACATGGGGCTGGGAAGAAAGAACTGAGGTAGGCACCGAATGGTACTCGGTCCAGTTCACCAGAGGCAGCGGCGCTGGCAACAGTGGTTCGGGCCTTGATTGTACATGATTTTGTTGAGAGCGCGCCTCTGAGGGCGACTGATGTGATAAGCGTATATGACGGGTCAGCAGATCCCTTGTTCTCAAGTCAGCATTCGCGCCAACGGCAAAATAGTCTCTTGGAGGCAGCAGCATACTTCCGGGTGAACCCCTTTTGACATCGGGGACATCGAAACGGCTTCTCCTTGGTGTCTCGAAACTCGGTCAGCCATTGATCCAAACATCTATGTTCAGTTTGCCTTACGCGATCTCTCGTGGCGTTGGAGATGCTCCAGGCGGGCAAACCCACGATTACAACGGAGACACACGAATGATTTGGCCGGGGTGGCGAGATTCGTTGTCATGGCTCGCGCATTTCTGGTCGAGGAGAGATGGCACTGGTGGCAGTGGGGAATGGACAATGGATTCGGGGAAGAAGCTACATTCTTTAAGATGAAAATTGGAAGGTGAGGTTGGGTGTTTGGAATGCGGGGCATTTGGCGCGGGCGGGCGGCTGCTGGAGCCCGGGAAACACGGCTAATCCCTAGCGCGCTGTGGGCACCAACGAGGCTGCCAATCCCAGAGGGTCTCCGCTTCTCCAAATCGGAGACACATCCAGACGTCTATCAACAATGCCCATGGTCATCGGCACTATCGGCATGGACCTTGCTGACCAGGGACATGCGCAACCAGTCTCACCCTCACTCCCATCTCTCCCCCCGATGACCTGTACAAGGCCTCTCCAGCAACCAACTTATCAGGTCCCTCCTTACTCCAATCATCCATCCCACGTTCATGCACGTCGCACATTACCCAACACTGGCTCTTCCCCGGGATTTCCATACCTCTCCCTCCCCCCAGTAGCTGATATTCCTACATACGCTACGTCTCTGATTGTAAGATGCTGAAGCCATTGGCTTCTCCATTGGGTTGCCCACAGTCTCCTTCTTCACTTCCGCGAGTGGCACATCACCAAATATATATATCACGAGTCGCACCAAATTATAGGGCGACAGAGAACACAAAAACCCATCCTGATCCCAGCACAAGTCTAAAATTTGTGAGGCCCTCTGTCAAAGGCCATATCCCAATATGCGAGCACAGGTGTTGGAGGCGTTCAACACGCCTTACAAATTCAAAGATGTCCCAGTACCGCCAAACCCCACTAGTCAAGATATTCTGGTCAAGGTCGGAGCGGCATCTTACTGCCACACTGATGCCGTCTTTGCGTCTGGTGCCATGTGGCAAGACCTACCCCGGATAGGATCGCACGAGTTTGCTGGCACGATTGTTGCCATGGGTCCGGATGTTTCACCGAAACTGAATCTGAAGGTTGGCATGCCAGTTGGCGTTCCTGGTCGGGCTTTCCATCCTTGCGGGTCGTGTTACGAATGCCGCCATAACGACGGTGACCCAGAAAAGTACGGGGTATGGTGTCCCAAAGCTGGCAATCTAGGTCTCTCGGCCAATGGCGGTTTTCAGGAATATTGCATTGCGGATTCTCGCCAGATCGCTCCCATGCCAGAAGGTATGACGGCTGTTGATACCGCTCCACTCATGTGCGCCGGCCTGACTATCTGGAATGCACTCGAGAGAGCGGGAGTTCAGATGGAGGCAGGAGGTGGGAAAGGGCTCACGATCGCCATTTCTGGTGCTGGTGGTGGCCTTGGTCACCTGGGAGTACAGTTCGCTATTAAGCTGGGATGCAAAGTCATAGCCATTGAAGCGTCTGACCCGGCTTTGGCCCTTTTGAAGGATGTTGTCAAGGACCTGGGGCCCCTAGGGAACGGTGTTACCATTGTTGACGCAAGGCAGCAATCTGCAGAGGATGTTCGTGTGTCAAGTTTGGGGTCTCCTGAGCCTAGCTTGGAAGGGGAAAAGGGTGTTGACGGGGTATTGATTCTTCCTGAATCGCAGAAAGCTTTCGAATATGGGATGAAGCTGGTCAAAAATCATGGCATTTGTGTGACCGTTAGTTTTCCCAAGGAAGGTTTTCATATGCAACCACGAGACCTCGTGTTTCGCCACATCTCCATGGTTGGAGTCTTGGTTGGCAGAAACCGACAGCTCAGAGCCATGTTGAACTTCGCAGCAAAGGAGGGCGTGAGGGCCAAAGTAACTACCTATAAATTGGAGCAACTAAACGAACTGGTGGAGGACTACCACAAAGGCGCAAGCGGAAAGCTGGTGGTGGACATGTCTAAGTGAATCTAGTTAGCCTTTGCGTGCTATTTTGCGGTTCTATCTCTTCCTGCGGACATATGTGCTATCACTGCAGAACACGAATAGATGGGGCAGACAAACTATATGCATGCTTTATAGAAACTGCTTCTTCGGCCTTATGTACTAATGGAAGTTTCCTTGGCCTGTAAGCGTTGCAACTCTAGTCTTGCCTTTCAAGTGCACGGTGAACCTTATTTGAATCTGAAAAGATGTCGCTTTAGGATATCGAATAGGTAGAACGCGATGTAAGGGGCTGGTGTTTGTTGCTGAGAACTGTACATGACCACGTCTTTCGAGAACAAGTGAGTTCATTCCCGCTAATTGACACAGACCAGAGCATGGATCGGTAACGTTAGTCTCTTGATTCTAATTTGATATCTTTTACAGTTTGTTTCGAGAAGGCCACTGTACTCTTTGAACATGGACCTCCTTCATCCTAGCCCACTCGCATTATCCATGCAAGGCCGAACCCCATCGAAGATGCCAGAGGATCTGGCATGACTTCGTTCAACCGTGCTCCAATTTGGGGATCTTGGATCTGTGTCTGATTTCGACATTTCGAAATGAATCGAGACTCTCAAGATATCCGATCAGGGAGGCGTCTCGGATATCTCGCATACTAACCATTAAATCAACTCTTTCCCAATTCCGGTATTCTGGAGTGAACAAATTTTCTCAAAATGGTGAATTTCTCACATAATCCAGCCTCGAGAGTGATTTTCAGTTGAACCTTGTCGGGATATCCTTTCCCTCAAGCCATGGCTCCAAGTTCAACGCTGTATCCTCATACCATCTATTCATGGCTCCTTCTTCGACGTATCCCATGTGTGGGCTGAGCAGCACTTGGCTTCTGCCATCCGTTCCCCAAGCCGCTGTTCGCCACGGGCTATCCATCGGCAACGGCTCTACCTCATACACGTCCAAAGCCGCGCCCTTGATCCTGCCGCGATTTAAAGTCTCCAACAAAGCTTTCTCAGTGACAAGAGGCCCTCTTAAGGTGTTGACCAAGAGTACGGAGGGTTTCAACAAAGCGAGCTCTCGCTCTCCCAAGATATCTCGGCTTCGTTCAGACAGAACATAGTGAATGCTTAACACGTCCGCTTCCTTGAGCAAGTCTTCTTTACTAGCGGCCACCTTGAATGTCCCTGGGGGAAGACCAAACGATTTGGCCTTCTGCTCTGCAACCTCCTGGGTGAGATTGCTAGACCATGCTAGAATCTTCATCCCAAAGGCCCACACACCTCCTGAGGCAACTCTGGCACCCAAGTTGCCGAAACCCAATAGACCTAATGTTTTCCCTTCAAGCCTATAGCCGGAGGAATCTCCCAGAGGCCAGACTTGACAGCCGCATCGTCGCGAGCAATGTTCCTAGCAATACCCAGGATGAGTGCCCAGCAATGTTGCAAGTGGAATCAATTGACGTCGGCGAATTCACTTCACCGGACTTTCCGATTCCCCTTGCACCGGCAACGATTATGTTCTGTTCAGCACAGGCAGCCATGTCAATTGCTGAATTTTTCATTCCTGTAGTCAGGACCAATTTGAGGTTGGGAAGAGATGTGATCACATCTTTCGACAATGGTGTTCGTTCGCGCATCGTAGAAATAACCGTGAAAGGTCGAAGGCGTTCGATTAGGGCATCCTTTTCCGCCTTGCCGCTGGGATTGATATTATCAGAAAAGGTGGTGACTTCAAACTTGGGCTGCAGATGAGAGAACTTGGCTGCAGCAATCCCCTGGTAATCATCCAGTATTGCTAAACGTATCTTGGAGGCCGCCATGTTTTCCTATGCCAACTGCCTGTACGGGTCCAAAATGAGCCAAAATACCAAATCCTCAAGTTCAAGGGGCTCTCACAACGATGTTCTAGCACCCGCACTCCTGAGGATACGTCCACATGCTGGCGCCGACCTGGACACGTTAGGCGTTGCAGATGTCGATAAGGCTCTCCACGGCTATGGTAAGAATCAGCTTCCCCGAATTGGAGGATTATTGACACATTTGATAGCCCGTTCAGGCTTACTATGCTGACCTAAGGATACGTTCGGTATGCAGGTCATCTGCAGATCTGTTGATACGCACCCGAAATGGACGACTGCAGCCCCCCAACTTGGAGACCGCTGCGTCGCTGGATGGCACGGAGATAACAGCATGGACCAGCATTCCAGCTAGACAACGGCAGATGCAGTCGGCGATTTAAACAGTCGATATTTATTCATGGCTTGTCAGTCTCATTCTAGTCAGTCTTGTTCTGGGGCGCATTTTCCCCATTGAACGACCTCAGCAAAGAGATTTCTCAAGGTGCCATATTTCTCTCCAACATGCATACAGCGATCGGATTCTTCTTTGTTGCCTCTGTGATTGCGCTACTCATTAGGTGGGCCAATAAAACCGATATCCCTAAAATCAAAAACCTTCCCGAGCTTCCCGGGGTGCCCATCTTTGGGAGTCTGATCCTTCTGGGCAAGTATCACGCCAGAAATTGCGCTCGATTGGCCAAGACATATGGCGATGTCTTCCAAGTTCGCCTGGGCAACCGCGTAAGTGAAGCCTCCGGGATCGTATGTTGCATGTCGCTAGATCATATTGACTCTTCATGTCTCCCAGAGATTCATTTATGCGAACTCATTCGAGTCTGTGAAGGAGCTGTGGATTAAGAATCAGTCGGCACTCATTTCTCGACCAAAATTCTGGACATTCCATGATGTGGTTTCACAAACCCAGGGAGTGTATACCTTGGGAACCTCGCCATGGACTGAATCCCTCAAGAAAGCCCGTAAGGCAGCAGCTACGGCCCTGAACAGACAGGCCGTTCAGACATACCTCCCATTCATTGACCTTGAATCCACTGCCAGCATCAACGAACTGGTACAGGACATCAAAAATGGCTACGACATCGACCCTAACGGTTATTTCCAACGCTTCTCCCTGAACATCAGCCTCACTTTGAACTACGGCATCCGCATTCAGGGCACTGTCAAAGACAGCACTCTCAATGAAGTCGTCGCCGTAGAGCGAGAGCTGGGGAACATCCGAGGCATTGCGCACAACTGGCAAGACTACGTGCCTTTGCTCCGAATTCTACCAGGCTACAAGTCGAATGCCATCAAATTCCGAGGACGAAGGGACGAATACATTCTTAGCTTCTTCAACCAGTTGAAGGAGCGGATCGCGAACGGTACTGACCACCCTTGCATCGCTGGCAACGTCTTGAAAGATCCAGAGGCCAAACTAGCTGAAAGTAAGATCCAAACCGTGCTGGTTGTCGGCTGCTGTTGGCTGACTGGAGGCTAGATGAACTCAAATCGATCTGTTTGACCATGGTCGCTGCCGGTCTTGACACATTACCTGGTAATATTAACATGACAATCGCTTACCTCTCCTCACCACACGGCCAGGAGATCCAAGCACGAATGTACGACGAAATCATCAAATCGTACCCTGGCCAAGACCCATGGCATGCGTGCTTGTACGAAGAGACGTCGGAATATGTTATTTCGTTCGTGAAGGTGAGTATCAGAACTGCAAAGCGAATACACCTGCACCAAATCAGAACTGACTGGTGACCTAGGAGGTCCTTCGCTTCTGGTCGACACTCAATTTGTCCTTCTATCGCCAAAGTGTCAGTGACATCACTTACAAGGGTGCTGTCATCCCTGCCGGGACACCTTTCTTGATGGTACGAGATTGGACCTCCCGCAGGCTTTATTCCCTGTCGCGCTGATGATTGATATCGTAGAATATGTGGGCCGCCAACCACGATCCTGCGCACTTCAAGTCACCCATGGAATTTATCCCCGAGCGCTTTATGGGACAGTCTGGTGTTGGAGAAGGCACTCAGCACTTTGGCTATGGGGCCGGTACCCGGATGTGCGCGGGTGCTCACCTTGCCAATCGAGAGCTGTACATCATCTTCACTCGCCTGATTCTGGCCTTTCACATCCACGAGGCCACCAATCCAAATGACAGGCCAATCCTTGACACTATCGAGTGCAACTCGGTGCCGACAAGTATGGTCACCCAGCCCAAACCGTTCAAGGTCAGATTCATCCCTCGCGACCAGAACCAACTTGAGACCTGGATCAGCCGCAGCTATGAGAACACTGCTCACCTGTGAGCACGCAAAACCCGCCAACTTCTGATCAAGAATTATTAGGCATATACCGATTGTCTGAGCTGACATGGACCGACTGTGGGTGCCTGCTTGGTCACTTAGCCAGCCGACACTCTACTCTCCACATGAGAGTTGACCACCATATGCGTGAGACACTCACCACCAAGGAAGAATATTGAATTCCGCAATTTTCTGGTCTCCGAATCAGTGGGACGCAACGGATATGACACGTACGACGGCATGGTTTTAACAATGGCCGATAATTAGGGTTCTCCAGCGATTGACCAACAAAGTGGGAGATCCAGAGAGGCAAGAAGATTTTGGGCTGATGGGTCTGCGAGATAGTTCTTCTTTTGGAGACCTGACGACCACGAGATGTGAAATGAATAGCTATGACAATAACGTACACAATTGCTATGCAGAATATCTCCGCGAAGGATGAATGTTGGTGCTTGGAGCTACAGATCTACAAGACCTACTACTAACCTCAGGATTTTTTTAGCTTAACCTATATGCGTAATATACCTACAGTAGATTACTCGTAAGCGACAGCAGCTAAGCCGTTAGCCGAATATTACTAAGCACTTGGAGAGCACTCTTGGAGTTACTCCCCAACGAATATATCGAAGAGTCTAGTCTTGTCTTCTAGCGTAACAGAGCACTTCAGGGTTCGGCATGCACGTGCAACAACGCACAGAGGCCAGTCCAGCAGGTCGGGAATCGAGAACGCGTCTCTGGTTGACGCTGACAGGGCAGCACCACAACCAACACCACCCCCAGAGAGACGGTGGCTAGGACAGCGAGGGCCTAGTACGCCGACGGCATTGAGAAGTAGGAAAGGGCCGATGAAACACCCAGGGATAGGTAGACGGCATTTAAAACATGGAATACTCTGTCAAACTGTAAAGAATGGTACACTGCCAGCACTGTGAACTTTTCAGCACTCCCCCTTAACCCATTTTGGTTTAACATGTGACTAGACAACTCTCCTTCTGCTACCCCCCAATACAATCCCAGCACAGCCACTTTGCCTTGTTACACTAGTAATGGGCTGAACCGAGATCTCTACTAGATATTTGCCATTGTAATTATATATACTCGTTAAGATTTACGTGTTTGCTAAAGCACATAAAATCGCACCTAGAGAGGTGTGTGACAATCACCACTAGAATAGCTGCGACAGCCTTGCTCATCAGGAGACCGGTGGGCGAGAAAGCATCGTTGGTGTTATAAAGAACGGATGGGCCTGTTGTGAAGGAGAGGACAGTCGGGAATGTATTGGAAAGATCCATTTCTGTGTCGCGGACCTCGCGAGAAGCAATATCCTCATGCTCGGTACATGAATGAATACCAGTGTTATGAGGGGAGACTCTCAATACCAGGGTGTTCATTGCTTCGCAAAGCCATCTTTCCGTGAGACTGTTGCCCAGTCGCCCTCAACCTTTAGTGTGATTTGCCTCATCTCAGAATCGCAAAGTCTCACAACTTGCCGGTGGACTGTGTTATTGATCCATATGCCAGAGACAAACAAGATCTCTGCAGGATCTGACCCTGGTTGCGTCGATGAACAAACAGGTTCAGTCGTAATGAGACCAAATCCACAGCAGCACCATAGGGATGGACCGCCTCAGCATTTTCAGAGACCCAAGGACTAGGCATGGAATGCACTACATGTTCAAAGCAAAGCTAGGATGGCGTGAACGGATGAGGGTATAGTGACTATGATACCTGATCCATCCAACACGAAGAGGATTAAATGTGAGAAGTGGCATGCACTCGTTTTGCGAGGAGCGCAGGTTTGGGACTTTGAGATACTCAAACCGGTCCCTTGATACAGCCGTGTAAAGTTACTGTCACGGATCTGGTTCGGGACACTCAGGACGCCATCTCGAAGGAACCAGGACGCCACACAGTCACTCCTGGATCCGCTGTAGGCACAGGACAGGCACTCGAGCATTAGTTGACTCACCTTGAACGCCACGCAGGTAACCACCAGATTTGTGCTAGCGTAGCCTTATCCTTGTTAGCAAGCATATAGCATTGTCCTTACCAGCGAGTCTTCCTTCTCGTTCGTCAGCTCAGTCTCTTCGCATGGTGTAATCCACAGAGCTTTGGAGCCATTTCCGTTCATCTCTGTACCATGCCATCACAGTTACCAAATTCCTCGAGGAGAGATACCTTCGCCCAAGGCGTAAATATCTAATTAGAGTGGAGGACCGAAAACAGGACTGAGCATGGCTAAGCAGAGGAGCGGCCAGCCTGATCTGCTCACGCTGTAATTGAGCCGAAATTGAGCCCTGTCACATAACGCGTGTGGCTCACACCGCCGCCCCAGATCGCATTAGAGAGTTCAACAGTGCTGTCACTTCTTAGAAGAATAGGACAGGCACGACTCAGCTGTCTGAAGCTATTAGTTTCATGCATCATTGTTGCTAGGAATGGATAGAAGAATGTCATGCATAAGAAATATTAAGCAGCAGCGTCGAGGCTGGGATTTGCTGGGTTCACTGAGGCATATCTGAAACAGATGTCTGGCTAAGAGGCAGGTGTAGCCAATCGCAGGGAGCCAGATTAGGACCCCCTTGTAGGGTCAGGGCGCTGCTCAGAGTGTTACTCAGGGGGTGCTCAGGCAGTCCTCCGTGAGGCTCAGTTCAAGCTCAGGTTAACGCGGCCTTCGCTCACCCTCTAGAATCGAACAGTTTTTGGGAAGAGGTTTTTCGTTCTCGACTAATATAGGTAGGTAAAATTCCCCACGAGGGGTACAGTGGAAATAGAGTATTATCTAATCCCGAGCCCTAACCCCTCACCCCTTGTCTTCAGGCTTTTGCCGATTTACGACCCCGAACCGCGAAAGAGAGCCGACACAACGTCAAAGGATATATATTTTATCTTTCAAAATAAATTCCTGAGTTGGCTCACGAATCGCACACAAATAAATGTGATTCTTCAACACCGCTCTCCACGGTGGCGTGGCCTAATGGTAAGGCGTTGCTTTCCGGTTATATACCTGGCGCTTGGAGTGTGGCAAAGACTGTGGGTTCGAGTCCCATCGCCATCGTTTTGTTTTTGTGGCCTCTACAGTTTTATTTTCGTAGATAGGATCTTAAATTTAGGTGCTACTAAGTGGTCAATATTATCCGCTATTACTTTAGAAGGTAGCAGTGAAAAGAGATAGAAGTTCTGTGAGTTTGGAGTTTGTTAATTTGACAGAGAATGTGGTATTATTTTGTCCATCGGCTTACTTAGTCTTATCTCTTAATAATCAATGTCGACTATGTCTGAGAGAGAAGCGGATCGAAGTTTAGACGAACATGACGGCTTTAACGCGATGAAATTTTCTTTCCCTTTTGACATTCTGAGAAGGCCAAATTAGCTAAAGCCTAAGCAGTCCATCGATCACAATTTCCAGATGCCGTGGGAGCCTAGCCCAACTAACAGCGGCCTGACACCGATTCCACGTTCTCTCACGCCTTTATGTCTCGACTCTTGACCCTTCCCTCACGTCATCCCAGTCCTGATCGTACAGATGATCGTGCTAGATTACCACTACCTAGCGTCGACCATAGCCACCTTGGCCATATCCGCCGCCGTTATAGTTTCCGCTTCGGTTGTCCCTCGCTGGCGGCCCCCGGTTTTGACCTTGATAATAACCATCACTGAAAGACCTTCCACCATTCTGCTGATATTGTCCATTGCTACCGAGGTATTGATTTGGTGCCTGCCCGCCATAGTATTGTCCCTGTCCCTGGTTTCCATAGTAACCTTGATCCTGACCCCTAGAGCCTTGAGCAGTGTGGCTGCCGTACCCTCCGTATCCGTTCGTGGACGGCGAATTGCGATTGTACCCACTTTGGCCACCGTAGCCTGGTGGGGGTGGGGGAGGCATGCCTGGAGGCCAATGGCTCGGTGGTGGCATACCGGGAGGGCCTGCATCAAAGGGAGGTCTGTCGACAGCGTAGTTAATGCGTCCACCCCGATTCTGTGTGTCAAGGCGATCACGTCGAGTATTATCATACAGAGGCGCACCGCCAAAATCCCTTCCCGATGTCCTAGCCTTTGATCGGAGGATGGCTAAGTCACTCTTGTCCAGAACAGGAGGAGGCAAGACAACTCCTGGGAACAACATGGACTTGTGAACATGGGTAGGAGGCGGCATCGTGAAATGCACGTTCAAAGACCGATCATCATCGACTTCAGGTTCCAACCTGATATCTTCTTGCGGGCCCACCAGATCCATGTGAGGCAGGAAATCTTCGTTTTTGGTGACCTCTCCGGCCAGTTGACTCTTCTGCATGGACAACTTCACAGTGTTCGGACCACCCTTGGCCTTCTTCGAGTAGAACTTCATGGCCAAGATGTCGTACAAAGGATTCTGGTCTGATATTATCAGAGCATCATGTCCCCGCTCGTTTCTGGCGTGTTCGTCATCTGTCAACAAATGATACTTGGTGGCCATGGCTGCAAGGAGTCGCTTCTCGTCAATGAACGGCAACAACACAATAGCTTTCCAGGACTGCTTTGCGCCGTTGAGATCGAGGTCGAACTCCTCTGGGTAGAAGTCGACAATGTCGGATTCTGGGTCGGTCATGAGTGGGTGGAAAGCGCTCGGGATGGCATGATTTGAAGATGCTGGGAGCACACCCATCAATTGTTCATACGGTCTGAACGGTGTGCCTTTGTCGAACTTGACGGCCTTTTTGTCAATGTCGACAAAGTCTGCAGCGAATGGAGCGTAGTGGTAAGGATAGTACCAAGTCCAGGATGGACATCCTTGGAAATAGTAGAGAAGTACCCAGCACAACCCTTCAACATAAGCTTCGGCTACCTTGTGGCGGAAGCCGGTGTCTTTCGGGTCGACATGAAACTTTTGCTCGTAGTAGCGGTCAGCATAACCCTCCTCCCACAATCGGACTGTGTCTGGGGGCGGGTTGTTCGGATCTCCGTTGTTGTAAGTCTTTTTTTCAATCGGTGTGTTCCTTCCAGGAGTGCCAACACTGTCCCACTCTTCCTCCATCAATGCCCCCTTTCGCTTGCTCACTGCCGATGCAGGGGTGGCATCGCTCTCTGACTCTGCCTCCATTATTGCAGCCTTTCGCTTGCCCAGTATTGACGATGGACTGCAACCCGAGGAATTGGGGGTCCCATTGGCGTCATTAGTGCCATTCTTAGTTGGTGTTTCGGCAGCCTTCCTAGCAAGCATCTGCTCTTTTAGGACTGCTGCTGCGCTCTTATTCGACGCAAGGGTTTTATCCACGGCAGCTCTGTTCACAACGGAGTTGTAGTCCAAAACTGGGAAGTTCGTAGCTTCAAAGGTCTCTTGAGGTCCGGTAGGAACCCGAGCATCCGGTCTGCTACCCTTGCTGTAGTCAGGCGAGCTACGGCGTCTCTTGGCGGCACGGGCCTCTCGAGCCTCGTTTGCCTGGTTACGGCGCTGCTCATTCCGTGCTCGTTTGTCTTCTATTTCCTTTCTGCGTTTGAAGATTGCATCCTCTTGCTTCGCCAGACCTTGCAGAATGATTTGGGCACGTGCAAGGTCGACTTTGCCATCACAGGTCAAGTACCCTCCCATGATCGGGATATTGTCTCTCCAGATAGCAATGAGCTTGTCGATACCGTCTTCTTTGATATCGAGACTTGGGAGATGAGGCAGGAAGTCATTGCCAACGAAGAAACACATGAATACCCAATCATCGAGGGCACGCTCAAGATCGAAACGGAAAGTCTGACCGGGAACAAACATCTCCGCACCAAGATACTCACGTAGTATGGGCACATTTAGCCAGACAAATGGCTTCAGCTCCTCCGTAGTACCTTTTTCATCAAATTCGCCTGCTTTTATCTTGGCGTCGCCTCTGCAATTCTCGGCATAATGGCCTTGCTGACCGCAGATTCTGCAGGTTTTGGCTCTGGCATCTCTGAGTTCGACGTCTTCTCGGAGGACCCGGAAATGAGGCTCATGGGTAGCAATGCCCAGCATGATCAAGTCTGCATCAAGTCCATACATGACGTGTCTTGTGTTTGGATCATATGCGGGATCTGAGCGTTGGGAACGAATGAACTGCATAATCTTGTGCTCACCTTCTCCGGGCACACTGGCATCTGAGATTATGACCTTCAGTTGAGCCCAGGCAGGGTCCGTATTCAGCTTCCACTGGACCCAGTATCGAATAGATTGAGCGAGAATGAACATGAAAGGCGTGCCAGGTGTGATGACATTACTATCCCATGTTTTCTTGATTACGTCGTCCATTGTTTCTTCGTCTTCATCTTCATCTCTATCACGCTGCTGCTGACGTAGGAGTGTTTGGAATTCCGCTTTCTTTTCGTCCGCCTCTTTTGCGTCTCTTGCTGACCGGAAACGGCGCGCTCGTTGTTGATTCATCTTTGCTCGAGGAGCAACCCCATCTGATCTATGTTAGTATCCATTTGTGAATCGCAATTCGAACAGGTTAAAGGGGAAGAGTATCCACTTACCAATCGCAATCATCAATAGCCTCCTTGGACGCACCATGTTCACAACGCGGTCGGTGTACTTGAAGATTTCCAACATCATCTCACTCTCATTTGCCGGAGGAGGCTTGTTCTCGGGATGTGAACAAGGGTGTACAATGCCATTGAAATCAAGATAGAGGTTGTGCATTTCTTCTCCATTCGGATTGGGTTTGGTGGTGTCCACGGGATATTTCACCCCATCGATCTCATATGGTTGTTCCTCAATCACGGGGGTGATGATCTTGGGATACTTTCTGGTGAGCCATCGGAAAAGAGCTGGGACTCCCATCTTGACTCGATCGTATTCCGCGAAAAATCAAGGGAAGGAAAGGATAAGCCTAGCAGGTTGTGTCGCCGTCGATGGAGAAATGCGTAGAATTACGCTCCTGTTCGCGGCAGATGGTTTAGCAAAGGAACGACACTTGCGCTGTGCACGGAAGAGGACTCGAGGGTTGTGTGAGATCCAAGTCACCATGAAGAAGCCATGTTAAGCTGGGCGACAATCAATAGAGATGCAAATTGATGGGAGGGTGATGAATTCCTGGAAGGAACTGCGTCTTCGAGCCCGACCGAATCTGAATCTGGACCCTTGCCTTGGCCAAATCCGGTTGGCGCAGGCTTGGCAATTTTATTTGAAGTCCGGAGTACAAAGTCGTATGGCGCAATTAGGGTGGGCCACAAGCAAAATCTAACATCTATTGCATCTACTATGTACCCAGTACTGTGCAAATTCACTTCCGTCTTTCCAGCTTGTCGACCTCCATGTAATATCACTCTACCTAAGACAGCAGCTGTAAAGGGCGGCGGCCGCCAACTGATCGATCAATGTTTTGATTTTCATGAGTCGGGTCACAAGGTCTCCGAAACGCTTAAATGGGTTGCTTTGGGCCCCGAAAAATCATCACAACTTCAAAGGACGAGCCGACGACATTTGAGGTAGCTTTCGCCTCATGATCTTCCCACTGCCTGTTCTTGGAATTTCGTCAATGAAGTAGATCCCTCCGGTTAGCCATTTGTGGGGAGCGAAATTCTGCTGGATCATCTCGAACAGTTCCTTTGCCGTGAGTGTATCATTCTTGCGGACAACGAAAGCCCGAACGTATTCCTCCCCGTCTCTGTCAGTGTGAAGTTAGTTCATACTACAGCGAAGTTTGGAAATAGCGCGGCTTCCTACATTTTAGCACCCACAACAGCGGCGTCTGTCACCTCAGGGTGATTGAGAAGTGTCAACTCAAGCTCTGTTGGCGAAACTTGAAGGCCCTTGATCTTGATAAGTTCCTGGTGGATCAATAAGCTAAAGAACGGTATGCATAATTTCGCCGATTCCCTAGGTTGAAGACTTGCCTTTAGACGGTCCACGATATAGAATTTCCCTTGATCATCACAGTATCCAATATCGCCAGTCCTCAACCAACGGTGGCCGTCTTCGTCGACAATCGTGTTTGCAGTGGCCTCAGGCTTATTCCAATATCCCTTCATGACGTTTGGTCCAGATAACCATATTTCTCCAGCCTGCTGTTCCATGACAGCAGATTTGCTCAACTCCTCATCCACAGGGACAATTTTTGCAACACAATTAGGATTCAGCCAACCAATCGAACGTCCGTCATCTTCCTCATCTGGTGAGAAGCCCGTTGCAGAACACGTGCATTCTGTCATTCCCCAGCCTTGCTTGACCTGTACGCCTGGTCGAAGATACAATCTTGCTAGAAGCCTCCCTAGTTTAGGATCAAGAGGTGCGGAGCCGCTGACGACTTGCTCGAGAGACTTCAGATTGTATCTTTCCGGAGCGTCTTGCTTGCACAGCATTGCGATGACGGTCGGCACGCCTGTCATGAATGTGATACGATACGCGTCGAGGTACTGTAAGTATTTTGTGACGTTGAATTTTGACATGATGAACACCTTTGCCCCTAGCACTGCGGCATTTACACAGTAGTAGGTTTGACCCTGCCATCAATGTTAGTTTATCAGGAGTGGCCTGGACTGTACCGAATTCCGCCTCCGAGAGACTGATCACTCACATAAGCGTGGTACATAGGCAGAGGCGCCAGCCATCGCTCACCCGAGACATCGAGTCGTTCCTTGCGAGCACGTGCTTGTGGTGTTCTTCCAACCAAAGCTCTCTTGAACAAAAGCTGCACAGAGTTGGAGACAAGATTATAGTGAGAGATCTGCACCCCTTTAGGCAACCCAGTGGTTCTCGAGAGCTGTCAGCAATGCGAGAAGCACTTCCTGGAGCCTCAAGAGGCTTCTCACCGGAACTCACCCGCTGGAATAGTTGATAATTGCCGTCTTTTTGTCAGCTTCTTCGAGGGTGGAGAGCCGTTTCCAAGACCAATGTCGGACAGCTTCTTCAGATGTCCAGATTTCTGTCCATGACTTCAAGTCGTGAAGATTATACGACGATAGATCCTCATCTGGATCATGGAAGACTGATACCCTATCCCGCGACAGCCCTACCTCGACTGCAGCACTGAGAGCGACGTCAACCCTGTCTGGTCCAGTGAGTAGCAATGTTGCCCCAGAATCTCGTAACTGGTATGCCAATTCTAAAGCACAAAGTCAGTGGATGCGCCCTTCTTAAATCAAAGCCTCCTGTCAGAACTCCTGGAAGAACGACTAACCTGACGACGATGCCGTTGGAGAGGCTGCAGTAAAAATGCATCCCGCGGCAATTGTTCCCCAGATCGCAACTGGAAAGAAGAGTCGGTTGTTGGAGTACAGTAGAACACGGTCATCTGTTCGAAGCCCGAGTCTTTGCAACCCAAGAGCAACCCTTTTAGAATAGGTTTCACCCTGCGCCAGACTAAAACATTTTGCTGGCGTGTCTGCGTCGAAGTATTGAGGTGCCTCAAGCGATGCTCTACTTCCAGACTGAAAGACGAAAGTATTGACATCGATCAGAGGAATATCGATTGTATAAGGAGATTTGAACATTTTTTGACCTGATCGAGGCTCGGCTATCTTTGATGCGGAAATTTTGAATCTAGGTCACAAGCCAAGAGGCATCTACTCCGTACATCAAGTACATATTTCTTCAATTAACTCCAAATTATCATTATTGGAGAGCGATACTGAGTAGTAGTTACAGCCGATTTACGGACACCTTGCCTAGGGAGAGAGGGGTCAGGCTTTATTTGCCTCGGTAGAGATTGAGGAAAAGCCAACCACGTAGCCTTGCCCCCCTTTTACTGACAAGGCTGGCAGCTCGTGAGCTCGCCAGGCTAATTTATCTTGCCGCTTTTATCCTCACAATAATTCTTGGCCTGCAATTGCGGACAAGTTGTCGGTTCTGCCAAAGTTCAGAACGTGTTGCATGAAACCTGAAGCCTGAAGCCTGAAGCCTGAAGCCTGAAGCCTGAAGCCTGATGCCGGACACCATTGACGACCGCCTGCCTTTGGAGCCGAGCATGCGCAGAGCAGCTTCTTAACCCATGGCAAGGAGATGTTCAGCCACAATAAAACGAACGTGTTCGTGACAATGAACCTTCCCTCAAGATGATGCGAATCCTCGAAGCACAGGCTCCGGCACGGCAGACTGCCACGGACACCATCCAGACGCTCAGCAGCCGCCTTTCAAGCGCCACTTTGCTGGAAGATCGACGGGCCGCTATCCTCGGTCTGCGCAGCTTCGCAAAGCTATACCCTGCTTCGGTCGCCTCCGGCGCGTTGAGAGATCTCATTGCCGGACTGAGACGAGATGGAGACGATTCAGACACAATCAAGATTCTGCTGGAGACGCTATTGATGCTGTTTGAGCCGGATGAGAAGTCAACAGAGGCTTCGGAGGAGATCAGTCTGTGGCTGGCCGACGAGTTTACACAGAGACAGGACAACATCACCGCACTCTTGGACTTACTCGAGCCTAATGAGTTCTACTTACGCCTATACGTCCTCCAAATTCTTTTCCATATATCCACGGCACGACCGCAGCGAACTCAAGAGGCTATATTCTCGGCGCCTCTGGGCGTCTCTCGAATAACAAATATGTTGGATGACAGACGCGAAGCAATTCGAAATGAGGCTTTGGTTCTGCTGGTAGCCTTGACCCCCACATCTGGGGAAATACAGAAAGTAGTGGCCTTTGAGAACGCCTTTGACCGTATATTCGCTCTGATTGATGGCGACGGCGGTCTTACGCACGGCTCTACCACTGTTCAAGATTGCCTGTCACTTTTGGCCAATCTTCTAAATCTCAATACTTCGAACCAATCTTACTTCAGAGAGGTCAGTGGGATCCTGAAGATCAAGAAGCTGTTGTCGGCCACCGTGGAACAAGCGAACTCTGGAGATGACGGCTCAGAATGGTTGAAACCACAACGGGATATGAACGTATGGGGCTTATTGGGGGTCATTCAGTTATTCCTTGCTCAGGGTGCTCAAGGAACTGTGGTCAATCAACAAGCATTTTGGGGAACCGGAGTACTAGACGTTATCCTGCGAATTGCCTTTCATCCTGCGTTCAACACGGGTGTGCGGACAAAGTCATTACAAACGTGTGGCGACATCATCCAAGCAAATCATAGTCTCCAGGAAAGATTCGGAGACCTTGAAATTCAGATTAAAGAGCCCGATAGCCCTACTACTAATGGTCACCCGTCAAATGCCATCAGTGAGAGGCCGCTCAAGCCGAAGAACCCTACCTTCCGGACTCAGAACGTAATTGAGTCACTTCTAGAGTTAGCACTAGAGCCTGCTCCTCTAGCTCTGTTCGATGTCCGACTGGCGGGATGTTCCTGCCTTCAAGCATTCATGAACGGCCATGCAGGCATACGAATTCACGTGCTGCGGAGGGCTATTGATGGACACAAAGCAGGCGATGATGCAATTCCTAACATGCTTAGCGTCTTGCTTGAACCTCCTGGATCACGCAACAACTCCGATCCCTATCAACAATGGATGGCTGCAGTACTTTTGCTGCACCTCCTCCACGACAATGTTGAGACCAAAGAGATGGCTTTGAAGGTAACAGAAGGTGATGCCGAAAGTGGAGAAGAGGTGGTCACTTTCATACAGAGCATAACCAGCAACGTGGTTGCTGGGGTACAGCATGTGGAGGATGAGCGCGCATTGCTCGGCTATTTGATGTTGTTGTCTATATGGTTGTTCGAAGACCCAGAAGCAGTCAACGACCTGCTCGCAGAAGGCAGCAATGTGCAAGGTCTCATCGCCGCTGTCAAGATCACCAAAAATTCGATGCCTCTCGTTGCTGGTCTCTGCGCATTCGTGCTGGGAATAATCTATGAATTCTCAACAAAAGACTCTCCCGTCCCGCGGAGTACACTTCAGGGACTTCTGACAACAAACCTAGGCAGGGAGGCTTATGTGGATCGACTGACAAAGCTTCGAGAAAATGTCTTCGTCAGAGATTTCGAAGTCCTCCCGCAGACTGGCAATGGCGGCTTGCCGGAAGTGTTCTTCGACAAGATGTTTATTGACTTCCTGAAAGACAATTACAGCCGATTCTTACGAGCCATTGACCGGGATCCGAATTTTGAGGTTTCCATTGTCAGCAACGGCGTTCAGAAGGGCATCTCTCGAGATCTCGTCGACAGCCTCAGAGCTCAAGTGGAGGAACAGAAACGAGCCTTGGAAGCCGCCAACAATGAATTGCTGCAGCTGAAAAGGAGGCTAGAACAAGAGGAGCTCGATCACCGCAGGACACGAGAGTCTGCTACTGTTGAGCTATCTAGAATCAAGCAAATAAATCAGAGCTTGCAAGACAACCACGAGGACGAAATCAACAAAATGCAAAACGGGTTCGCCCAGGAGAAGAGTAGCCTGCTGAAGAATCACGAGGAGGAGCTTAACCGAAGACGCAATGAACATCTTACTGCTGTCGAAACCGCGCGAAATCAGCATGAGTTGGAAGTCCAGAGGTTTGAGCAACGGCTGAAAATGATTGAGCAGGAAACAGCGCGGGATCAGGTCGCTCAGAATGAGCGTCACACACGAGAACTGAGCGAGGTGGAGGCTCAAGCTCAGAAAGCTCGGGAGAGAGAAGCGGCCGAGATTGCAGACCTACAACGCAGAATTTCAGAGTTGGAGTCTCAGCTGCTGAAGGCTGAATCCAACCATGTCCAGGATCTTGAGACCGCACACGAAGAATACAAGAACAAGACCGAGAATTTGGAGGCCCGGCTCAAGCGGGCCGAGAGTCGTGCTCAGGATGCCGAGAGCCGATCAAAGCATCTCACTGAAGACCTCGAGAAAGAAAAGGCCGCTCGAAAGGACGTTCAGACCGAACTCGACGACCTTTTGGTTGTCTTTGGCGATCTCGAAGCGAAGAGGTCTACCGATAAGAAGAAGCTCAAGGAATTGGGGCAGGAAGTCTCTGAAGATGAAGACGAAGATGAGGAGGATGAGGAGGATGAAGATGAAGACGACGAGGAGGCGGGCGCTAATGATGATGGTGTGGATTGAAAGAGCATGTGTGACGCGGACGGTACCCAAGGTGGACCATGCTGTGCATATGGGAGTTTCGCATGCCCGGGCAACTATTGGGGGGAAAAAGTCTGACATTATAGAACGATACCCTCCTGTACAGTAATCAAATTTGGTTTCTGCCAGATTCTAGGGTTATCATAAGGAGACAGCCCCTTCCATCTCCAGCGCTTTAGATCACCATTTCCACGAACGATACTTCATATGCACAGCCCTTAGCTGGCAACCCTTCATTCAATCATTGACAAGCAAGAGGAATGGAGACCGAGTTCGCCAGGTGCCGCGAGAGGCTTGGTGGTTGACTGATTGACAGCACAGCAGAGCTTTACATCCAAGAAAGGGCGATATAAGACTTCGAACTGTGCTTCAACAACACTTCCACCTGAGAGGTCTTCATGCGATGAAGGGATTGAGGGAAATCTCAGGAGAACGCGAGAGAGAGATTGTTATGGGCGCTCCATAAATCTATTGTAGTTTCCGCACGTCGTTCCCACCGTCCTCGGCAAACAGTTTCCACACGCTTCTCGCCTCCATGCCCTTGCACTTGTCGTTCTTCCTCGCCTCCACGAAGACCTTTTGCACAGGGTCGGCGAGGACGGTACCTGCACCGACGGAATTCATAAGTGCCACTGCATCGTCAATGACGCCACCAGCCAGCTCGGTCGTGAACCCCCCTTTAAAATCTCGGGCGGACGATGCGGCGGGGTTCACTCCTTTGACGGGGTTGTGATGGAGGGAGTTCCAGTTCATGCCCGACGAAGCGTTGATAACGTCTAAAAGAGACTTAGTTAGACGATCGTTCTTACCTAGGTCGAAGAGCGCTATGGCACGAAAGAGTGTGGAGGAGATTGAGGGACCTACTTGACAGAATCTTTGGGTCAAGGCCGTAGAGCATACCTGCATTCATCACTGGGAAGCAATTTAAATTCAGCATTCGACCAATACAGAGCAAAGCCCATATTCATGTGGCAGCGACGAGTCAATGCCAAATAACAACTCACCTTCGCAAAGCCCCAAATACCCGACATAGCCCAAATAGTTATTCAACTGCTTGGTTGCCAGCCCGGCACCTAATCCCCCACACTGATAAATATGCTCTTCATTACCCATCATCCCCAAAATCGGTTTAACGACGTCAAAAATCCGCTCGTTGGGTGTCCCAACCATAAAGGTCAAAGTGCCAGCGTTAGACCCTTGGGGACCTCCTGAGACTGGAGCATCGACGAAGAGGGCGAGTCCTGTGGAGGAGACCTTTTGGGCGAGGGATGTTGATGTCGCAACGTCGATACTGGAGCATTCCAGGAACAGGCGTGGCGGCAACGAGGATGATAGTCCAGATATAAAGCCAGTTTCGGGATTTGTGAAGGCTTCGTGGACGTGCGGTGCCCGTGGGAGCATGGTGATGATAATGTCCTGGATGATCATGGCTTCCCTTGAGTCAACTTATTCCGTCTCCCTGGCATTGGAGCTCACTCACAGCCTTCTTGGCGACCTCGCGCGGCGAGTGCGCCACTTGGACAGAGGCTTTACATTCCTGGAGAAATTGCTCCCTTCTTGCCTCGTTTATCTCACATAGCACAAACCCAGCTGTCTGGGGAATCTTGGCGCGGAGATTCATTGCCATTCCGTATCCCATCACCCCAATGCCGACGAATCCATAGACAGGGTTCGAGGGGATTGTGAATGAATGTTGAGCTGTGTTATCGCCCATGTTTGGCATCGTTCACGGTCAATAAGGACAGTATTTCTCGCTCTCTGGCACCCACGAAGTCCGACATTCTGTTTCCGGACGTCCCTTGGGAAGGGGATTGCAGTCTGGATTTCGATTTGGAGATATGCCCCCGCATACCCTCAATTAAATTGCTGTCTATGGAGAGCGGTAAAGCAATGCTCTGGCGTTGTTGTTTGGACACCTCCGCTCCTTTCTCCAACGGCTCTCCAATTTCGACGGTGCGGACAATCTCTCACTGTCTTGTTTCTAGATCTATCAGCAACGTCGTGGGGCAAGGCTTTGCCGACTTTAAAGCTTTCATTCAAGTAATTGTCACCACCTGCCTTTGGAACGATGTACCTGCTATGGTGCAGCGGATGTGGACGCAAACGGGGAGCAATGGTACCAGGAGAGAGTCAGGCAGAGAAGGAAACACTGTGTCTGTTAGCTGTGTTGTTGGTGCTCACGCATGTTTGAGAATTCATTAGCGACGTCAGGCATTTGACGAACTGGTGGTGGTGATGATGGTGATGATGGCGGCCTGGTGATTTCTCGGGTTTCCCATTTCGACTTCCCGCTTCTCCAAAAACACTCGAGCAACAGTGAACATGGCAGAGCAAATCAACAGAGTCATGGAAGAGACCCAACGTCGGTCCGATTTCTCACTGTCGTTCTTTCTATTCCATCGACAAGCTCCATCTGCTCTTCCGATTCCTTCTCCGCAGAAACCCATCACTTAACAAAGCCTGCAGTCTACAAAGACGTGATTTCATCCCACCATCAACGGCGTGGGTTCAAGTTTCAGCGTCGATCGAAACTCCAGTCACCATCGGATTGCTCGTCATCCAACGCGAACTGCAGGTGTGAACATCACCAGGCAGACCACTTCTCAGTGCTCGAATTGTGACCAAGGCATAAAGATCTCACTAGCTGGCAACCAAGCACACCTGGGTGTCATTCTGTTCTGGTTGGGGAGATGCTGGTGCCTTCGATTCTCTATTTTGTTCCTCCCTAGCTTAACCGTTAACAGCTCATACCGCGCCAGCACATCCTCATTGGCACGTAACCAAATCGAAGCTAAGATGACAAATTTCACCATTCCGCGCAACGACAAGACCTAATGAAGGCCCAAGACTAACAATATTAATGACACATCGAGTGAGCTCCATGGCAGCTTTGAACGGAACATGCTTTCATCGTCCTTGCGGTGTAACAGAGCCCTTCAGGGGTTGACATGCACGTGCAACAACGCAGAGGGGCCTGTCCAGCAGGTCGGGAATCGAGACCGCATTTCTGGTCGGCACTGACAGGGCAACACCACCACCAACATCACCCCCAGAGAGGCGGCGGCTAGGGCAACGAGCGCCTAGGACGGCGGCGGCATTGAGGAGTGGGAAAGGTCCGAGAAAAACAATCGGGAATAGGTAGACGGGATCAAAAAACATAGAATACTCTGTTCAAACTGTAAAGTATGTCACAAAGCCAGCACCGTGAACTGTCCAGCACTCCTCCTAGCAATTGCACGATCTTTTTCTGCGTAAACAGAGTCAACGTTAGTCCTTTTTGGTTTTTACATGTGACCAGCCAAATCTCATTCCTGCTACCCATATACCAGCCCAACATAGCCACTTTGCCTTGTTACAACGGAAATGTCAAATTCGTTGTGTGAACGATGCTGCGCATTTCAGAGGTGGCCAACCTCCCAAGCCGAGAAATGTTTCAGTCAGCCAAGTTTCTACCATGGCCATCAGACGCAATGATTAACGCTGCCGCAGCCAAAGGTTGTCATCTCTGCTAGTTGTCCCTGCAAGCCCCCATGAAGAGTAAGCGGCCAGTTGGGGACCAGAGCTTGCCGGCCCGCCCAATCCTCCTTTCCTTTGGTCTAGCAGATCTTACAGGGAGGCTTCCTCGGATTGACGTGAAATTGAGCCTGAGAGTTTAGAGGCTGCAGGGAGGCCCGGGGTTTCCGGCAGCCTGGTAACAGGATACCAGATAACATCAGAGAGCACGAAACTCACGATCTGAACAGCAGCAAGATCGACAGATGCTGAAGGGCAGAAGATTTTTGGATGGCCGATTGCAAAGATGGATACAAGTGCTTTCGGGGTGCTACAGAGATTTCTGCTGCTGAATTCTGGGCATTTATAAATTCCTACTGTACAGCAAAAGTTGAATATCGACGGGTTTCCAGATAAGGCCTGTGTGAGCATGATCAGCGATGCAAAGAATCTAACTCTCTCCAGCTAATATAACACCCGTGCTCGAGAAAATGTTCGTCGATGAGAGATCAATCCACTGGGTTTTCAGCTGCTCATCACCTGGCTTTGAGCTGGCTCAGGACATGCATGGCTATACTCTTTCCATGCCGTCACCACGCCCTGTTCTCTCCAACCTACCAACAAGTGTCATAGACGTTGGTCCTTCTAAACCCAATGCGCTTCCTCGGGTCCACATATTGACAGCCAATCAAAATGCTTTTATTTCACGCTCAGTTACTGCTGGGGAACTTAAACCGTTGTCGAACAATAGAGAGCCAGCTCCGGGAGTCGGGCCACGAGATGCCCCGCAATGGATTGTTGAAAATATTATAGACGCCATGGACATCGCACGGAGGCAGGGCTTTCGGTATGTCTGGATTGACTCACTGAGCATTATCCAGGACGCCGAGTCCGACTGGCGAACAGAAGCGTTGTACACACAGAATGGGAGTGCATCTATCTTCTTGATTGTGTTCTGTCCCCCTGGCTGTTCAAAGAGACTCTGTCTGTTTATATACGCTTTGGCCTGTGATCTGAAGGTCGTTCCTGAAACATCTTATTCCGTCGCCATCCTATCACAGGTCTGCAAGAACAACGAGGCTGAAGCAGTTTGCGCAGTTGATGAAACGCCTAGCGTCTCAGGTGGTTTGCGCCAGTGGCGCTCCCGCGACCCTGTCAACACTTGCGATCACTGGGACTTGGCGAACGTGGATAAAGGCAGCCTACAAGGTGCTTGTAGTTTGCTTGCGCCTTGATCAGGCTGCACATCGATAACATTATTCAACATCTGGGAAGCAACTTGAGCTCTACCAGCAACTTCAATCCTCTACAACGTCCTCGACTCATCCCTAACCGCATGTCGTTGTTCTTCGTGCAGTCCGACATCCTGCCCCAAAGCGTGTTGGTCAGGCCGTATCCATTAGGCCAACGGCCCAGCGAAATAACGAGGGCAGACGGCTGCTCCTTATCCTCATTTCATATTTCGTTCAACGCACTTAACACACGTCGTGGACATTTGCTGCGCAGTGCTTAAGGCAGGGATGTTGTGGGATTAGGTACTTGTCATTTAGCAGACACCTAGGGCCCAAACAGTCAGCTCTGTCGACTATCATAACGAGATATCAGTATACCGAGTAGAGCGTCCCTAGATATAAGTTTATAGGTTTCTGATACGTCAACTTTCTCAACACCGTGCACGGCCTGCTGTAGCTCCTTCTGGCAAGTCGCTGCCACTCCCTGAGGTTTCCGAACTACACATGGATCGGAATCGCCGACGAGTCATCACTCACCTGCTCAACTGCCTTTGATCCTTCCACTACGTTGGTTCTCTGCCTGGTGAAGAAAATGTTGACTCCCGTTGGTGCCTGAACGATTGATGCTTGCGACACTCGTACCTGCATCTCCTTTGTGCCTCGTCTCGGCCTCTGAATAGCAACAACCACTACCTATGTTAAAGCAGTTTTCAGACTTTCCAGGCTATGTAACTTCCCTTTGGAAATAATATTGTAACCACGTGGCACTAGACTACTGTAGGTGATAAATGAGTGGTATATGTCTGATTATATCATCATCTGCTCTACTCGTTTGTCTTGCCAGCTGCGCAATGCTTGAAAATTCCGACAGGTGCGCGGCACCTCAAAATCCCAGTAGAGCATGTTGCTGACATTGTCCCATCTCTCAGGGACAGGGGTAAGATCGCCACTACATTGCACAGCTTGGCGCAGGTGGTCTAGGCAGTGATCTGGCCTGTCAGCGTAAACTTTGGTGCAACGAGGTCGATGTGTATCCAACGTACCAACGTGGAGCCGACGGATAGGAAGCGGGTCGAGTCTGTCCCCATAATAATCAAGGTCTAGTACCATACGAACATAGTTCTGTGAGCCGTGTTAGTTCTGTTGACTTCAAAGACGGAATTGTGGGTGTATACGATGCAATGTAACGAATGGAACACGTCGACACTAATGAGAAACTGTCAGCGGCGCGGTAACCAAGAAGATGTGATTCCTCACCCCGCCCAATATGACTGCTTGCGAGGAAGTGAAAAGCTTTCAAGTCCGATGCTGAATGCTTCAGACGAGGTCAATGGCGTGTACCGATCTGGTTTGAGGTCAGGAAATTCATTAAGTAGAGCGGTCAAGACAAGTTACCATGTATCAAGGCTTCCCATTCCGCATCTATGTCTGGGCTTGGGGGTCCGACATAGGTTGGTTCTTCTGGATTCACATTTCTGTATAGCGTGCCATTCTCATCGTACAGCAAACCGCCAGTGAATTGAATTCGTTGCAGTTGAACAGCTGGGTGCGCAGCTTCTGGCATGTGATTCAGCGAGGGCTTCAACATCGAGTTGGAAGAACAGAAAAGGACTGACTGAATTCTGTCGAAAAGCCCGTCTCAAACGACCCATCCCGATGCGGTTGAATCAGCTTCAGAGACAAGATAACAACGACTATGACTAGAGCCACGTTAGATAACAGCAGGAACTTCGTTCCAAATATTGTGTATCTTGGAGCTGAAGATTGTGAATTGCGTTCTGTATCCTCGTTGTTTTCGCCGGAGGGCAACGACGAGTATTTGAACAGTCCCATGAGACAGTATAGACCAGAAACACATTAACGACAATTTACAAAGGGAATGTGAGACTCGGGCAAATTGTGGGATGAAGGGCAACCATTGATAAATGCGGATGACGATCAACCAGATTCATGAGTACGAGATAATTGGCTTGCGGAAGTCGGTCTCACAGAGCAGTGTGGCCCTTGAAAGGATTTGAACATGCGTCCGCATGAATCAGGAGCACAAAGGACATCTAGGGTAGGGAGAGTGAGTTCAGGATGGACTTGCTCATATTGGCGATTGTGACATACCCTGGGACTCACATGAGAATAATACACTATCCTGTAAGCCGAGTGATACAGTGCTGTCTGTATGCGCTAGTATGCCTCACGAGCCTAACCATAGTCTAACGTCCTCCCTAAAATCCTTCGTGATTCCATTGTGTCCTCCTACCATCACGAGAATTCTGGCAACGTGCTGAGGATGTCGATCGTGATTTATTGCAAAAAGAAAATCGAAGACCCACGGCTGCACTGTCTCTGGCTTCTACTGACGTACAAATCCATGGGTCTGTACGGGGCAACGAGACTCGAATTTACGCCGAGCATCATGGGTACCAGGGGCTTCAAAGCCATGCATTTCTTATATATTGCCTTCCATCTTGGCTCACGCGATACGCGACAGCCAAGTGAGTATTACAGATCGCTCACCAGTACAAAATAGCAAAGTCAGCAAGCCAAGCACGTTACTTGAACCCACTACGTCCAGCTCGAAAAGTCAACATGGAAATCAAAGTCTCGACCCTCCTCGCCTACTTTCTCCTTACCGCCACCACTATCAATGCCGCCGCTGTTCCCCTAGGCGCACGTCAGCTTTCTGAGTGCTACGGCAAGGACTGTATTGGCAACAAGCGAGCCGTCGAGATTGAGGAACGCCAACTGTCTGAGTGCTACGGCAAGGACTGTATTGGCAACAAGCGGGCCGTCGAGGTTGACGCACGTCAGCTGTCTGAGTGCTACGGCAAGGACTGCATTGGCAACTAAAGTGCCTTGGCCGAGCGAACCTTGCTTTGGGGAAATTATACAAGGCCATGTTCCTTGGAGTGAACCTCCAAGCGAGGCACCCTTCTTCACCGCGACCGGCCTGTCAGACAGAACTGCTGGTTCGCTGGCTTAACCCAAGCTACGTACAGCTTTGCCTTTCTTTCAGAAAACCGAAAGTCTCAAGCCAAGAAAAGACCATGCACCCGTGGGTCGGTGGGAAATAGATACATTCCTTTAGCCTTGCATCACGAATAGGTCACTACCGCTGCAGATGTTATGGAACACCTTGTATGGTGTAAAGTCTCGTGTCTTCCATCTTGTAAGAGGGCCAGTTTAGATTGTTTCTGATGAATTATTGATTCGACTTGATCCGCTCAGAGACTCCTTCTTTCCCCGAGATCCGTATTTCTCCCTCAACTCATAAAGCTCGCTGGGGTCTCGACACACTCTCATGTCATGGGCCCCATTGATCATTCCCCTGGTGCCATTGACCATTGGCGGTGCTCTCTCGATCGTGCCGTCAGCATTGCACAGAATCGCTTGCCGCAGATAGTATAGACAGTGTGGCCAATGGTGGTCGTCGCGATTGTCGAGGCCAATCTGTCCACCCTCGCGAGCAAATTGCATGATTTTGCGGATTGATGTCAGGCAGTGGAGTTGGTGGAACCTAGCAAATATGAGTACAATTACACGCCTTCATGGGAAGGGGGAAAAGGAGCTTCACGCACATCGTGATTGCACCAGGTTCTATTTCCTCGTCGCCGCCAACACCCTGGCTCTTGCCGTCAGGAGGAATGTACACAACGGCGTTATTTGCAGCGAATTCATGGTCCCATAGATAATCATACTTGTGATCCAGCGACATGTAGCTCTCGTTACTACCGAAACTTCGATGGAGTCTGTTCCCGTCTTTCCTTTTCTCCGTTAAGGTTGTGAATCGTAGCGTAATGTCCACCGCAAGAAGAATGCACAATAATGACACCAGGGCAAACATCAGAACGGTCCCCAAGCCTCGATATGATCGCCAACGTGTTGGAGCTGTTTCCTTTTCGCCATGGTCCCTACCACCCAACAAGGTGTCGCTGTCCTTGCTATAGTCCGTCAGGTCGTTGTGATACGTCGAACATTCTGCCATTGTGAGTGATTTGACCGCGCCCAGACGGTGATGTTAGCAAGTGAAAGAGTGCTGCTGCAGGAACCTCCTCGTCGGCATCATGGCATAGTCTTCAATCATTGATCAGTGGGAGCGTTTGGCGCTATGTGGCAATGGCTTGTGCATACTTGCAGGAATGGGGAGGCGATCCCAAAGACCCATGCCAACCTGGCACCTGCATATTAAGATGATCTTTTGCCTATATCATCATATCACCCACATATTAACTGTACAATCCTGCTAGTACACGTGCCGGTTGGATAGGTAAGGACGAGGGTGGCCACACGACACTGCAGGTAGCACTGCAGGTAGCGTTGCAGTCAGCGTAGCATGAGAATCTGCATACACGGTGCCGTATCCACCTTGGTGGACTTTGTCCCTGAAACACTCAACCCCTACGAGGCAATGATCGTACCCTACCGATGGTCTTAGCTGTTATGGGAGGATCATCTCGAAAACCTGGTACCTTAACAATTGTGTTTCTGTGCTTGCGGATGACACCGTGTATCATCGG
Source organism: Cladophialophora bantiana CBS 173.52 (assembly GCF_000835475.1). Lineage (NCBI taxonomy): Eukaryota > Fungi > Ascomycota > Eurotiomycetes > Chaetothyriales > Herpotrichiellaceae > Cladophialophora > Cladophialophora bantiana. Next base: position 892,100 of record NW_015971581.1, read on the forward strand.
GTATCTCCCGATTACGGCCCCAAAGTCCAGGATGCTACAAGAAGCAGATCACAGACCCAGCATATTAGTATGATTTCGCAGAGCAAGTACGATACCTCATTCTGTCCCCTCACTCTCGTCCGTTTTTCTCCTTCTATGTTTGGCAGAGACGCTCAGAACCCTGGGTCTCATTATTTATCTCCGGTAGAAATCCGCCTTTAGACGCCACAGCGCGAAACATAACTCCGCCCCATATCCTCGATCTCACGCTATTGCCCTTGAATGGGAACACCGTTGTTACGAGAGCTATCATTCCGAAAGAGCTTAGTGGCACGATTACACTTCACCTTCCGTAAAAAGTGGTAGGGGATGTCTGTTCCGCACTGGGTCGGACAGCTTAGTCAATAGCCGCGTGGGCTGGGTAGTGGGCTTGAATGAGCGGAAGTGGCTTTGTCCTCCTAGAAGGACGGCTAGGGGGATGTGCCTTCTATACATTTGTTTTGACTCCTCTATACCTCGCAGACACAGCAGAACAGATAGTAAAGGAGAGAACTGCGAAGTTTGAAGGGCCGTGTGAGAATCCCTTTAAAGGGTGGCCATTGTTGTCCAAATTGAGGGTGCTGAGGAACCCCTCTAAGCAGTGACATATCCATTGTCGTACGGCTGTGCCTGTAGCAAGAGGCTTTACAGAGACACCGTTAGCAAGGTGCCTACGAGTGGAAAGGCGGTTGGGGAGGCCAAGGCGCCAGGTGGGCTGCCTGCCAACAAAATAGTCTCCTTTAGGTACCGGAAGCCTAAAGGCCGGTAAGAATCAATCAATCAATCAGTCCCTAGAGAGTCTCATCCAGCCAATTACATCATAATCGAATTAGTTCATCTGGAACCCGGCACACCTTAAATATACTCTGGTTGTTTTACTGAGAGCTCTCGCTGTGTTGATTGGTTGGGACACAAGATTCGCCATTACCTTCGAGTCGCATCGCGACTAGTCGTTGGTTCAATCTAGAGCGCCATAACTTACTTGATTGATTGATTGATCGATTGAGAAGGAAGAGAAGTTCTATCTGTGACGGAAGAGGTTTAAATACTAGCCCATGTCGCAGTGCCAAGAGATAGAATCACTAGCCTAATTGGGGCTAGTACAATAATAATATCGGTTCAACTGACCTCGTATGTTCCTGCAGATTACCGAGTACAATTAATAGAACTTCGGCTCGAGTTGTTTCAAATTATATCATCGTAAATAATATCACTTCAGGTTATGTTACAGATCAAAAAGTCTTAAGTCGACGTAAGGAGTGAGTACTGGGTAGGCAGTCAAGTGCCGAGTAGAGGGACGATTTGCGTGCACCTGGCTTTAAAAGCGGCACGATCGGGGTGACTCACTCAGCTGTTAAAAGCAGTGCAGGCGTGTGAGTGTCGCCGCCAAGACATGTATCAAATATTGAGTCACTCTCCCTTCGGTGCCTCTTCAAAAACACTCTCACGCCCCGCCAATTCGTTCCAACTTCTCCAAACATGGCTGTGGATTTTTCTGCCGAAGAGGCGGCCACGCTCAAGCGCTGGCGAGAAATTGACGCCTTCCAGACTCAACTGCGCCTTTCAAAATCGAACAAGCCCTACACCTTTTACGATGGCCCCCCATTTGCGACCGGCTTGCCTCACTACGGCCACTTACTGGCCTCCACCATAAAAGACATTATTCCGAGATACTGGTCTATGAAGGGCTACTACGTCGAGAGGAGATTTGGCTGGGACACACATGGCTTACCAATCGAGTATGAGATTGACAAGAAATTCAACATCTCTGGACCGGCGGCGGTGAAAGAGATGGGGATTGCAAAATACAACGCGGAGTGCAAGGCCATTGTCATGAGATATGCGACCGAGTGGAGAGAGACCATTGACCGGTTGGGAAGGTGGATTGACTTTGACAACGACTACAAGACCATGAATCCCACTTTCATGGAGTCAGTATGGTGGGTTTTCAAGCAACTGTTCGACAAGGGCATGGTCTATCGCTCCTACAGAGTCATGCCCTTCTCAACCGCGCTGAGCACGCCGCTAAGTCAACACGAAGCTCAATCCAACTACAAGGAAGCACAAGACCCTGCAGTGGTCATTGCATTCCCGCTCCTTGAGGATCCTGACACCAAGCTTCTCGCCTGGACCACCACGCCGTGGACCTTGCCATCCAATATTGGATTGGCCGTCAATGCCGATTTCGAGTACATCAAGTTCTTGGACCAAGACTCCGGTCAGAAATTCATCATGCTAGAGAAGTTGTTGCGGACACTGTACAAAGACCCCAAGAAAGCCAAGTTCAAGGTCCTAGAGAAGATGAAGGGTTCAGACCTCAAAGGCAAACAATATCTCCCGCCATTCGACTACTTCTACGATGAATTCAAGGACAGTGCTTTCAGAGTTCTCAATGCCACTTATGTCACGGATGATGATGGTACCGGTGTTGTCCACCAAGCACCAGCATTTGGTGAAGAGGATTTCCGAGTAGCCATGGAAAATGGCATCATCAGCCACCAGCACCTCCCTCCAAACCCAGTCGACGAGACAGGCCGCTTCACAAAAGAAGTAACAGACTTTGCGGGTCAGCACGTGAAGGAAGCAGACAAGCATATTATCAAGCATCTGAAGGGCACCGGGCGTCTCATTCGGGACAGTCAACTGACCCATCAATATCCGTTTTGCTGGCGATCAGACACACCCTTGATCTACCGAGCTGTGTCCGGTTGGTTTGTCAACATTGCCGGAAATGACAAGGTGCCCAGCATCATTCCGGATATGCTCGACGGCATTATGAAGTCCCACTGGGTTCCCAATTTCGTCAAGGAGAAGCGATTTGCGGAGTGGATCAAGAACGCCCGCGACTGGAACATCTCGAGAAATCGGTATTGGGGTACTCCAATTCCGCTGTGGGCAAGTGAGGACTACTCAGAGGTCATTGCAGTGGGCAGCATAGAAGAACTAAAAAAGCTCAGTGGCTACAAAGGTGAGATCACAGATCTTCACCGTGATAGCGTGGATGACATTACAATTCCGAGCCAGAAAGGCAACGGTGTGCTTCGCCGGGTCGAGGAGGTATTCGACTGTTGGTTCGAGTCTGGAAGTATGCCGTATGCCTCGGCACATTATCCCTTTGAGAACTCAGAGTACTTTGAGAGGACATTCCCTGGCGACTTCATTGCAGAAGGCCTCGACCAAACTCGCGGTTGGTTCTATACTCTTGTCATCCTGGGCATCCACTTGAAGAAGGTCTTGCCCTTTAAGAACTGTGTGGTCAACGGTATTGTACTCGCAGAGGATGGCAAGAAGATGTCCAAAAGACTCAAGAACTACCCGGACCCCAACGCAGTCATTGACAAGTATGGAGCGGATGCTCTGCGGCTGTACATGATCAACTCACCTGTCGTGCGAGCCGAGCCGCTGAGATTCAAAGAATCGGGTGTCAAAGAGGTTGTTGCAAAGGTCCTGTTACCTTTGTGGAACAGCTACAAATTCTTTGAAGGTCAAGTAGAACTGCTGAAAAAGATTGAGGGTGTTGACTACGTGTTCAATCCGGAAATGGACACAACCAACACCAACGTCATGGACAGATGGATACTCGCCAGCTGTCAGAGTTTACTCAAATACATCAACGAGGAAATGGCGGCATACCGACTGTACACTGTTGTGCCAGGCCTGCTGAGCTTGATCGATGAAACCACAAACTGGTACATCAGATTCAACCGAAAGAGATTGAAGGGCGAACTGGGGGTGGATGATACTCTGCATGCCTTGAATACTCTGTTTGACGTCCTCTTCACCCTCGTCCGTGGGCTCGCTCCGTTTACGCCTTTCATCGCCGACCTCATCTACACCAAACTGCTTCCATACATACCGAAATCCCTCCACAGCGAAGATATGCGATGTGTTCATTTCCTCGCATTCCCCGAAGTCCGACAGGAGTTGTTCGATCCGGTCGTGGAGCGACGTGTAGGACGGATGCAAAAGGTCATTGAACTCGCGAGGCAGTCACGAGAAAGAAGAACGATCGGTCTGAAGACGCCGCTGAAGACGCTAGTGGTCATCCACAAGGACCAGCAATACCTCGACGATGTCAAGTCACTTGAAGGGTACATCACGGAAGAACTCAACGTGCGAGATCTGGTTCTGTCCTCAGACGAAGAGAAATACAACGTGCAGTACAGCGTGACGGCGGACTGGCCTGTCCTCGGCAAGAAATTGAAGAAAGATATGCAAAAGGTCAAGAAAGCACTTCCCGATGTAACCAGCAGTGACTGCAAGACGTATCTCTCAGAGGGCAAGCTTACGGTGGCTGGGATAGAATTAGTTGAAGGTGATTTGGTGGTCAAACGCGCACTCAAGGAAGACGAAACGTCCAAAGACCAAGAAACGAACACTGATAACGATGTCTTGACCATTCTCGACGTGTCTATCTACCCGGAATTGGCACAGGAAGGTCTCGCCCGCGAGATCATCAACCGTGTCCAGCAACTCCGAAAGAAAGCGAACCTGAAACCCACAGATGATGTCAAGATGGAATACAAAGTCCAGCAAGACCCGGATCACATTGGGCTGGAAAAGGTCTTTCAGCAACAGAGCTCCTTTATTGAGAAGGCCTTGAGACGGCCGGTAGACCAGCATGTTGTTACGGAGGTGGAGGGGCCGATCGTGAATGGGGACAATGGCGGCGCAGATTTGATTGTGGAGGAGGTGCAGGAGGTGCAGAAGGCGACCTTTTTGTTGAGGTTGTTGAAGCTCTGAAAAGGACTCTCGATTGAAAGGGACCATGAGCATGAAGACGACGTTTTATGACAATCCTCCAGAGAAACAGAGTCCGTGGACCGGATGTAGATTTGGTCAAGAGGCCGCAAAAGGAAAGTGTAAAAACATGGAGCGTGCATGTCATGACTTCTTTGCATGTCTCTGCAAGATGAAAGAATTAGCTAGATGTCTTGAAAAGACGAAGAGATGGATAGATATATCCCTTGATGAGAAACAAGACCGAGGAGACTCAAGACCTCCCTGATTGATCAACCACTCCCAATCATGTTGGGTTTTGAGTTATATCGAGCTCATTGCTCCCTCAATGCATAAAGAGACCACAACATAACCCAAAAGCTGGCAGTGTGAAGCATTCTCAGAAGAAAGATGTATGTGATCTTGGAATTCGATGATGGGGTGGCGGCGTTGGAACAGGAACTTAATACTTGTACGGAGAACTTACAAGATAACAATCCTTCAGGTGCATGAACTCCTTCGCGCACATGTCCTGATACGTCGACTGGTAGTCTGCCAGGATGCATTTGCCGTATGCGGAGGCCTATTATTGGTTTGGAGTGATTCTCAATGTTCAGCGTGATGCATTTTGTCTTTTGTGGAGTGCGTAGAGCAGGCGCGAGACGAGCCGGGCAGCCCGTGCTTTGTGGCTTGGGGCTGGACGGGATGGATAGAGGAGGAGGGAATGGAGAGCGAATGGGAGAAAGGGAGGAGGGAGGAAGGAAGGGAAGGGAAGAGAGGAATCAGGAAATGTTCAATGGTCGCGACTTACCTCGACAGAACATTTTGCGGCCGCGGCGGCGAACTTCTCGATCGGCCTTGCGCGGCCGGACATGGTGGGCATTTTGTAGCAGTTGTGTAATGTTATTTTTGTGGTTGTGGTGGTTGTTGTGGTTGTTGTTGCTTCCGAGTCAATCAATATCATCAATTGTAAGTTGGAAGGGAAGCAGAAGAGCCCAATAACTTGCCTAACTGTTGTCGTCCCCTGGCTTCTCCGGTTGGTATGCTCAACTGTATTAGACGATTCCGGAGGAGCAAGCGCACACTAGCTGAACCGACGCCGCTCAGAGAGACATGCACAACTTTCTTCTACCACTTCTACGAATACACAGCCTGTTCGTTGACCTCGCCCTCTAGCAGACAATCCACCAGTCCAACCTTCTGAGTCTCTGACAACGCCTTCTATGTTGACGAATCGAGCTTGTCGAAATGGGCGGGCCGCACATCTCTTCCTTGGTACTGGGTCTCCTGTCACGGATTCTGGGGGTCGACCCAAGCCTTCCGAGATGCGTCCACGTGTCCTGCTAACGGTACCTAACAAGTATTTTGCTCGCGAACGAAAAATCTATTTACTAAATAGAGTTTGATCCTTAGGCGAGCAAAGGCCACTCTAACCTGAGCTTTAAGTGGGCCTATAATTTGGTTCCACTGAGCACCCTCCGAGCAGGCCGCTGGGCCCCCTGGGAGTCGTTTCTAGCCCTCCATCGTTCGGCTTCACTTACCTCTCAACTAGGCATTGGGTATAAATCGTCTTGACTGAAGCGGGTAAGTCGCTGCGCCTACGCTGCTGCCCAATATTCCTTTGCGTATCGCAACTTATATAATCTACGCTCTGATTCAAGGCGCAGCAGGTGGTGCAGTTGCCGCCTGATTCAATGGCTCTTCTGAAAAGTAGTCATCCTGTAGGATGGGGCGTTCTGTTCAGGTTATTCTTGTTTCGTTTATGCATATCCATTCGCACACGGAGCACGACGCTAGCTATACAGCACCCTCGAATCGAAGAACTATCGACTGAGCAGCGTAACAGAGTGGTTCTACGCCGATGCATCCCGCTGATCCACGCGCCGACTGAACCGGCGGCATCGAGATCCATGAACGGTCTCACGATGACGGAATAGGGTCAAGCTACACCATCCATTGTTACAGCTACGTCTGCTCTCTAGGAGTCTCACTTGCAAAACCAATAGGGACCCGTTGTCTTCTCGCCTCCACGACAGCGCCCGCTCAAACACCTGATTCTCCCGTGTCTCATGGCTTAGGATTCTCCTTCAAGGCAAAAGCTTAGTAGACTACTAGCGTTCCCAAGCTCATCAACAGCGACAGCAACAAACCAGCCAGACTTCATTATGGACCCGGTTTCAGGTAGATTAGGTACATATCTCAGAGGGTCCTTGATTTTGCATCTATCCGTTCAGGAATCAAGGTATTCCAAAGGATAGTAGAACGTGATTGGAACATGGTGATTGGTAGTATAACGTTCTTTTCCATCTGGCTCCGCACCCAAAGCAATTGAATTTCTGAGACCAATGTATTGGCTCCGGTCGAACTCGTTGGTGAGGGTAAGCTGGGATGGAAGGAATTCTCGATAATTTAAGAAACGGGATACTTTGTTCCATCCATCCTCGGTAGAGACACTAATGGCCTTGGTATGTTGGTCTGCTATTCTTCAGCACGGGTGAGACGGGGTGTCGCATACCGAGGTCTACCGCCTTGCAGGGGTGTCATTCTTCATTAAAGGTCGCAAATTGTCGTGGATCCAATTAATCGATCATAGTCCTTTTGCGGGTACTCGAGCTGACTCTCATCAGATACGTGGGCCCCTTCCCATCTTCCACAGTCTGGCGAATTGCTCGTCGATTCTCCCGCGCTGAGACTCAATTGTGCGAACAAACGATTCATCACCGGATAGAAAATCATGCGACAGCCCAGCGAACGCTCGGATCGCATAGCAGGATGTCTTCAGCAGATCTCTGAACTCGTGAAATCTGACATTGCGTAGCCTGGGACTTTTCTCTGTCTGAACGCCCTCCAAACCATGCTGGGTATATCCTGGGGAAATGCTGTCATCATTAATGAAACAACCACGCCAACGCTGTGCAGCCTGCCAATCCTTGTTCAACGCCCTTGTGTCACGATGTACTGCATCTCGGTGCCCAGACCAACCTCCTAACGTTCCTAGAGACCCGGTGCACCACGGAGGTTTCCCTTCGATACCTTTCGCAGGATGCCAACGGATCCATGGATCGCGTTCTTGATCAATGTTCTGGGGTCTTTGTTGCGGAACTTTTTCTCCTTTTTGATGGCGATGTAGGCATCCCGCATGACGTCTTTGCCGATGATCAAGTCATTCTCTGTGTTCCCGTCCACTACCCAAAAGGTTGTGTTAAATATGACGCTAGGAAAAGCATCGAGACTCCAGAGAAGTGGGACCAAGCCGAGAGGCTGATGCTTCTGACCTCGAAAATCTCCGAGAGCCATTTGACTTTGTAGGTCCGGATGCAGGTGGGAGAACTTTGTGAATCCTTTCTTCAACCTCCGTAATGTCTTGAGTGGTATGACACTGACTTGCGCGCCAGTATCGAACAGCGCCGAGAATCCTTTGGAACCAGGAGCGCCGCTAATGTCGCTGCCTCCGTCACCGTCTGGGCTGCGGTCTAGCACGCCATCTTGTCCTGTGCCCAGTACCGTATCCCGTGTGGAACAGGAGCTCTGCTCTTGAAGGGGATTGCTTCCGTCGGGTATTGCATCTTCTCCAAAAATCATCACCTCCCCGAGACTGCTGTCACTCTCTAGATCACCCTTGTAACTATCGTCGAGAGCCTTTTGAAATTGATCTATATTTTCCACACCTCTTAGCCACAAGACAGATGTGAGAGGAGTCGCCGTGGGACATTTATCGAGCTGAGCGACATCTTCTATGGTTACATTGATGGGAAGATCGCTCGGTGGATGAGTTATGTCAGATGTGCTCGGCGGAGGTTGTGGAGGTTCGGCATGGATAACAGGTTCAACAGGGACAACAGGTTCAGTAGGGATAGCAGATTCAGCGCTGATGGCTGGCGGGGTGGGGTGGAGGCCTTCAGCTCCGCCGCTCCCTATCCAAGAAGCATGCGGAGTCTATAAAGGTAAGCATCTTCGACAACACTTATGGGACCGTCACTCACATTGGCTGGCAATCTCAAAACGCTCCCCAAGCGTTGAAGGAACCAGCGTCTTCTGTCTCCAGGCATAGACGTCTGTTATAAAGAGTATGCCTCGTTTTGATACGTGTACCTTGAGACCTTGTCAACGTCGACAAGTTCTTGCGGCGCTCCTGGTGCCGACCGTCACCGCGAGGATGCTAACAGCCTAGGATTGTGGTCGTATGAGGGATCGCTGCTAAGCTGTCCAGGCTGTATTCGAACAACGACTGAGCAAGTTCCAACCAAGAGCACACTCCGCTAAATTCACGCGGAGTGTAGAAAAAACACGTTGATGAGACCTATGATGAGGTGCTCTTCTGTTGAGACAACAATGGAGGCGGTACGTGATTAAGAACCTTGCGGCTATGGACTGTGTTAAAGACGAGACTCCAGCAGGGAAAAGATACTCGAGGGCACAAGGCTACTCAGGGAATGAATGTACAAGGTTAGTCTTCATATGAAAGCCCTCATTTGCGCCGCAACCCGCAATCCACTTCCAGTGCTGGTGGCGGTACCCCCGGTGAGCAGAAATCAACGCTCTGCGAGAGGCTGCGGCGATTTCATTGACATCCTCCGATATTCAAGGCAGACAGGAAGCCGAGAATCAAGGCAAGCGTGAAACTACAGCCCAATCAGGGCGAGCATAGGAGCGTGAAGAGAAGCAGCTCTGTAATGCTTCTTTGTGGGGGCGGGCCTTGCTCGTCCTGGCTCTCGTTCTCAAGGTGCTCGCGAGGAAGTCATTCCAGGTGTTGACGATAGTTAATCGATACTCACAAGGCTGCAGGGAACGACGAGACTTGCGAGATATATTAATTTCCTCGCGATCTGACCTGTTTGGAACTTCTGCTATGAAAAGGCCAGAACCGTCACGTTGATTTCTCGAAAGGCCAGCGGTCTCGTCCGGAGTTGGACACATTGTCTGTCCACATGAAATTCGGGCAACCAGGTAGGGAACCAGAAGGGTGTGTCCACGATTACTAACGAGACTTTGCCTGGAAGAGGCTATGTATCCGATTCGTCATTTTTGCAACTGGCTGATGTCGACTTCTACTGGGTGACCAAACTCCACCGACAGCAACAGACGGTAAGCAATTATGCTCGACCAAAATCCGCGCACCTTTCGTCACGAGATCAATCCTGCGCGGGTTTGCGGGGCAGGGAAACTCTGATCAGCAAGCCACGACCGTCGTGACGGCCAATTGGAGCATAAGGGTGCAAACTAAGAAGTGTTCATGCAGAGCATTCGAATGCAGGCATACTTGTGTTGGGCTATGTAGCTCGTTCCCACCCACGCACACGATTGTTGCTGCCACTCAGCCTGATGTCTGCCTCTGGGGTCAATATTCAAAAGCGAGCGAGTGGTCTCGTCTACTCGGCCAGGGGACATTGTGAAACAGAGAATTGTTTCGGGGCTTTGCAAACACTTCTAGATGGGTAGCTACGATGAGCTTTCGGCATTGATCGGAAAATGTCCAGAATTGGCTATCGTGCGGCGCTTTGGCCAGCTGGCTGCCCAAGTGACGCTTCGCATGCAAGCGGAACTTCTGGAACTCGAGCATGATCTGAGAGTGTTGGGGAAGTTCGAAGTGCAGCACCCAGATTTGCGTGGCCACGCAAAGTCATGGGAGAAATTAAATGAGGCGATCGATGCCGGTGGACGGAGTGTGCGCAAGGAGAAAATCCTTGAGGCTGAGGAGAAGCTGGGGAGATACTGTAACCCCTGCGTCTGCCTTTTTGAGAATGCAGGACGAGCTGACATTATAGATGAGTTTATATCGCGAACAGCAGCAGTGATCAAACTGGGAAGTCCCGACTCCTGCGACATTGACTTCCTCCGCGCCTGGCTTCGAGACGAGAAATGTGGCAACAACTTCTTGAAATTGTCTGCCGGCGCCGAGGCCATGGCATGGGACGTAAACCACACTGGCGACCTCATAACACTGAACAAGAGAACCGACCGCTTCGCAGCATGGGTCGCCAATGCCCTTATTCCATTTTACCGTAAACGAGTTGGTCATCGCCTGCAGAGGAGAACTGACGAAGAGGCACTCGGCTCATACTACGCCTACGATGACAAGAAGTTGGCAATACTGGGGAACGTGCTCTGCACCGTTCTTTCCACCATGGTACCGTCGTCCTCGATTCTTGTTCTTTACTACGTGAAGAGCATGTTATCTCGACTGCTGCTGATCATAGGTTTCAGTTCGCTGTTCTCATTAATCATGGGGTTGGTCGCACATGGCAGGCGATATGAAATTTTCGCCGCAACAATTGCATTTGCTGCTGTTCAAGTAGTCTTTGTAGGAGGTGTCACTGCAGGACCGCGCTCTAGCAATTGACGTACCACCATGATGTGACCCAGTTATAGGATTTGAAACGTCGAGCGAAGATAAAAGTACATAAGTATGAAATTGCTTGCACGCTTCGAGTCCCCCAAAGATGACATTCCGTCACTTGGTGCCCTGACCTGGTTTCTTATACGCGTTTTCAAGCTTTCTTTCCTTCTTCTGTTGCGCCGCGCTCATATTTTCCGCATGAGCCTTCCGCGCAGCCTCGTCGCTCTTCGTTTGCCGGTCTCTTTCGTCTGCTCGTCCGTAAGCCGCTAAACTTCCGCAGTGCTTTCAGCGACGATTTCTTATCTCTAGGTATGCAAGAAAACAATGCAGTTAAGAGTGGCTCACCTTGGGTTTGGGGAGGCAAATGGTAAGTCGGTCGCACTGCGGGTGACGTTGCCGGTTCCGGCGCAGCGAGCGTTATTGGAACCAGAAGATGGACTCTGGCTAAGGTCGATTGGGAAGAAACATAGATCTTTGCATCTCTTGTGCTATTGTCGTTGCCCCATCGATAGCTAACCTTGATCACATGCTCGCAAATGTGGTGGTAACCATGGTCATCTTTAACAGTACGAGAAGGGATTCTTCTCCAAAGATTCCGCTCTTGGAGTAGTCGGACTGCTAGCTCTTCGGAGACAACAATGACTTCAGCAGTTCCATCAAGCCTAAGCTCCTCCCTTTCCACCCTATAAAACTGGAAACCATTGTCTGCTCTGATAAGAATACACTGTCCCTATTAGCATCGAATATTTCATTTGGGGATAGAACGAGGTTCATGCCATTCGCGTTTTGCTTTTTTGGCCGCGCTGGTTCTTGATACGCTTTCGGCGTCGGCCACAAAACCGGGGGAAACTTTCAAAACCCAGGCTCAATACTTCAGATAGCAACCTTCCGTGCTGAAGTGATGGGGTAACTGGTTTGAGAATCCGTTCTTTCTCATCAATCGCAACTTCCTTCCCCCACTTCCCTAATAAACGGTGCCAGGGAGACATTGTCGATTGATAAAAATCTGGGCTGAACAGCGATTCCTGGACAGCATTTATACTGCCTTCATTGGGCAACACTTGTGTGCCTGTTCAAAGAATGTCATTCACGGATCGCAACAGCGCAGCGACTTCGACCCTTGTATGTGCAGGTTTACCCATCAATTAGAAGCGCATGGGGCGCGAAATATCCTGGCATAGAGGGGCATCTGAAGGCCAGCGAGTTGGCAACGAGGCGTGATTAACACCACTGATCGATGATTGCCTAACCGACTGTTCACGGTCACCTCGTTCAGCCTCACAAGTGTCCAGGACATGACCACAATCTGGCAGCGAGGGGTGTCATACGACAAGCACGACGTCCAATGGGAAGTACTTCACTGCAAGGATCAACTGGAACATTACTGTGGTTTGAGTAAGAGAAATCTACGATCTAATGGCCGGGACCCTATGGAAGGGAAAGCATCCCCGTGAATGCAAATCGCAGGTGCATGAGCATGTCTGTGGGTGTGCTTCCTTGACGTGGGTTTGGGCCAATCAACTCTGCCTTCAATGGTGTGGCATCTTTGTAACCAGCAATTTCGCCAACCCCAAAGTTGGCTCTCTGTCACTCCTCTGATACACCATAGACCATATAATCTCGTCCAGTTGCACAGGACTCGTATTCGCAGTCCAGAACATGCTGTGTCTACAGCTGGTAGGTTACTCTCGATGATTCCCAGAAGCTCCGGACTGTAGGGCGTTTCCCTTCCAAAAATAATTGTACTGACCGGTCAGCGGAGATGAGGCTGAAATACGCCCCATCGCTGCTCAAGAGAGTGGCATTCCATATGTTCTTTGCGCTCGCACCCCTGCATGCTGCATCTTTTCGAGCAATTTTGGCCTTGTAACCATAGCTTACACCAACTGCCGCCGCGGTTGTTCAATAATCACCTTGTTCCACTGACCCCAAGCCATGTATCGGGAGACTAGTCCTTCCAAGATTGACTCGCACTCCGCTTGGCAGTAGACTGCACATACCGTGGAGATCCTGATATGTGTCTGACCTACGAGTTATTCCAGCAGATGACAGTCGCCTCTGGACGGGCAGAACATGGATGTCCATGACATTGGTGTTGGAGCATTTCCAATCAAGCCAGAGCCTCACTAGGGTAGATTGACTCTGAGACCACCTCGAGATAGCCAGAGGCCGTTCCCTGCGATCCCAGTGGCCGCGCGCATTCCCTCAACTAGGCTGTGTCACATTGTCGCGGCCTGAGCCTCTCGCACGCACACTTCTATTTCTCAACCATCCAAACTCCCAAAGCGGCTGGCCCTCAACGCTCTCCCAATACGCCCAATCAAGACCAATCTCTCTACTCGCCTCCTCACTTGGCAATACTGCCTTCTTCCGCCGCATCTTCCCACTCGATTCATCTCCCCACCTTCGCCACCCTCCGTCACGCCGATCCCTCCATGCGCAATCCACCCTTGCATAGCACCTACTGCGTAAGCAGCGGTTAGGCAGAAAGTGGCCTTCAGGGTACTCCTGGCAACAAGAACCGAGCAGGTGGGCGCGGAACTTTGCCCTTCCGGAAACGAGAAACACCAAGTTATGCGTCCTAACACAGGCCCACGGGCCACGGCTCCCTTTCTTTTACTTCTTCTACTTGCCCCGTTTATTCACAGCGGACGGGATGAGACATAAGAGCGAGTCTAAATTAGAGAGCGACTAGCTAAAAGTTACGCATCTGTAGCGTAATGAAATGGGGAAAGATCAAGCTAATATTAAGGTTAAAGTACTTATACAAGTACACTTTAGTTTGACATATCTGAACACTCTAGATCCGATTCCAGAGACCTTCGCGGACCAAATCCCCCGTCTCAGGGAGGAAATACACTTCCACAACCAATTAGGTGTTCTCCAATGTTCTCTCAACAATTATACGACAAATTGGTTGAGGATGATTTCCAGATCCGGATTCTTACTGTCTTAATTACCATCCGCTGAAATGTCCGCTCAAAAGGAGTGTTAGCTCCATACGGTCGCTGTAGTTGAAACCCCTCTACCGAGCTATAAAGCCTTGTCCTACACCTCGAGGGAGTTAAAAAGACAACCGGGAAATATTAGTCAATGGTGTGAAGTGTTAAGCAAGAAGAAACTTAGCATCCACTCTTCTGCGTCTCCGCTGCAAACAGAGCAGCGTTAAGCTCTGGGCAGATGGAGTGTGCATCAACCAGGGAGATGAGACCGAGAGAGGGAAGCCAGTGCTTATTATGACTGATATATACAGGGAGGCCAAAGAGATGGTTGCATGGATCGGAGAAAGCTCTAGCGACTATGTCCTCGCGTTTGGCGCGATCAAATAAGGGCAAAAAAGCCGAAGAAATCGTCAATTGAGGAGGAACTACAGGGTTGGTTCAGTCGAACTTACCAAAGCGCTGTGCAAAGCCTGCTCCAGAGACCTTATTGGTTAAGACTTGGGGTCCTACAGGAAGAGGTTGTCTCTAAAGCGGCTCAGGTGGTATGCGGCTATCGACAGCAACCCTCCGAAGTCTTTGTGAAAGCAGTGGATGCATTGAGGTGGCGGCCAGCAAGGCATGAAGGGAAACACTCTCCTCTTCCCTTCTTGAACTGCTGAAATTTACGGGTTCGTATCCCTAGGAACAAATGATTAACCTACGAGAGTAGGAAGAAGGTGTTTTGAATGTTGTAGGATCTGGTGTATCACCTTCAGAACCCCTCCCGTCCTTTGTATTTTCAGGTTTCATCCCAGCATTTACAAAGCAATGATCCACGGGACAGGATCTGTGGAATTCTAGGCATCGGGATCCACAGAGAGAACTACAAACAGCTCGTCAAAGCTAGCTATTCCAAAAGAAAAAAAAAGACTGAGAGACTCTTCAGCGAGGTTGCTCGAGCCCCGACAAAGGACGATCAAAGGCTCAGAACCATCAGCATCACCTGTGACCGTCGGCGATCAGGAAACCAGCGCCTTTCATTACCGTCCTGGGTGCCCAATTGGACTTGCAAACAGTGAGCGGAGCCCTTATATTTTTACGAACGAGGATCCAACAAAAAGCCCTATCGAGTCAACATCATGCAATGCGTCCGCTTTTCATGGGACTGTCGAATTCTGTATGCTGAAGGGCTTGTCAACGATACGATATCTACCGTAAATCCAAATTGGTCTCTGGACCACATATAAATCCAACCGGAAAGCACTGTCAGATATATTGGTAAACGGCACCCTGCCCAATGGACGACCCATGATGCAAGCGTTCTTTCATGCAATCTCCAGAAATCATGATTTCTGGGGTGCCCAGCCCTTATGGAATTCCCCTCAGACGCCTATGGTTCAGGCTGACTCTTTTTCAATCGCACCTTTTGTCCGTGACTTGTCTGGTACCGAGGGACTCGAGTTACTCGAGAGCCTAGCGCAGTCATTCTTGGGATCTAAAACCGGATTTCGCATCGCTCATCGAGAACATCTGGGCCGGAGAAGAAGATACATTTAAGAGCCAACACAAGCCCAGAGACGCGAGAATAGTTTACTTTCAGCCTCTATACGTATCCATAATAAAGATCGAGTATTGTTGTTGTTGTTGTTGTTGTTGTTGTTGTTGTTGTTGTTGTTGTTGTTGTTGTTGTTGTTGTTGTTGTTGTTGTTGTTGTTGTTGTTGTTGTT